>NW_026651689.1:17500-32897 GCF_029873635.1 Malania oleifera | reverse complement strand
GCAATCCCGAACCCCTAACCCCTAACGCCCTAAACCTGACACCCTAACAACCCTACATCACTAAACCATGCCCCTTAAAACAACCATACACCTAGACCCGACCCATAAACCCAGAAAATCCTATAACCCCGACATCCCTAATCCCGAAACCGCGCACAAACCTAAACTCCACACCCGAACCCTAAACCTAAAACCCTAAAACCCGCGAAACCCTAACCTGTACCCCCTAAACCCTAATACACTATACCGCTAAACCCTCAACGTCTAAACCTACATCTGAAACAAAAAACTCTCCCGTGACCTCAAACCTACCCCAAACCCTAAACCCTAAATCCCTAAACACCTTAAACACTCAAACCCTTAACCCATCCCTCAACTCTAACCCTAAATCTTAAACCCTCACCCCAAATCAAAACCCCTAATCCCGAAACCACCCCAAACCTAACACCTACCCCAAACCCTAAAAAACCCTAAACAACTAAACCGTAAACCCTAACACATGAAACATTTAAACCCTAAACGTAGACCTTATACCTAAACCTCGAAACTCTGCGAATACGAACCCTAACATCCCTAAACCCTAAACCTTAAAACACTACCCGAACGCTAAAAAAACCCTAAACCCAAACCTAAACCCCTAAACCCTAAACCTGAAACCCTAAACCTGAAATCCCAAACCCTAACCCCAAAACCCTAACCCTAAAACACTAACTCAAACCATGAAATCCTAAGACCCAACCCCATACCCGAACCCCCAAACATAAACCGAAGCCCCAAAACCCTTAAACCCCACTGTCCACCAAACACAACCTAAACCGAACGCGAAAAAACCCAACCCCTAACCCCTAAACAATGCCCGAAAAACCTAACCCTAAATCTCTATAAACATCACAAACGCCTAAACCCAAAACCAGAAACCCTAAAACTTCGAAACCCTAGAACCCTAACCTAACCTATACCTAGAACACACTAAAAACCTCACCTACCCAAAACCTAACAACTAAACACTAAAACCCTAACCCGTACAAACCAAAACTCACTAAACCGAAACCCTGATATCGTAAATTGTCGTTAAAAAACCTCTTAATACCTACAATAACGTAAACGCCCTGAAACACTAAACCTAAACCCTAACCCTTAACCCTAAACCGCGAAATTTCCAAAACTATATGCGCCCGAATCTCTAGTCAGAAACACCGAAAACCCAAATAACCTTAAACCTAACTCACATAAACATCTGAACCATAAACGCACCCCGAAACCTAACTACCAGAACACCCTAACCAACTCCCAACCCAAAAACCCAAAACCTAAACCCAACCCTTAAACGCTAAAACCTTACGATCATAATCCTAGAACACTAAATCGCCCATAAAACCTAAATCCTAATCACTAACAAACCCCAAACCTAACCCCCAAACCAGTAACCACAAACCCTACACCCTAAACCCGCAAATCCAAAACCCCACCCTCAACCCAGAACCCTAACCCTAAAGACAGGCCAAATGATAAAACCTAAATGCCTAACATCCTAGAAATCCTATAAAAGCATAAAGCAAACCTAATATCTCCGACCCTAAACCGTAAACCCTATCCTAAAGATCCTAACCCTAAACACCCAGAACCCTAACCCCAACCCAAACCCAAGACACTAAACCCTATGTTTCTCCTAAACCCAAAACCCTAAACACTAAACTAGAAACCTCTAACCCTAACCCCAATACCCTGAAACCTAACAACCAAAACCACAACCCACACCCTAAACAACCCTAGAACCGGTACAACTCTAAACAAAAACAACCGCGAATCCCGCGACACCCGAAACCCTAAAACAACTAAACCCTAAACCTACACTCTAAACTCTAAAACCCCAAACCTAACCTGCGAAACCAGAAACCCCAACCATTAACCTCCCACACCAAATATCATAAACCCTAACCCTAAACTCTGAAACCGAACCGTAATCCTAACCCTAAACGCTAAACCTAAACCCCTAAACATAAAACCTAAAAAACTATAAACTAAATATATTAACCCAAACCCAAAACCCTATAACCAGAACCCCTAAAACGCTGAAACCCAGGAAACCAAACTCCATATAAACCCAACCCAAAACTCAAACTTCCCCTGTACCTCCCTAAGACCCCTACCCTAAAAACCTAACTCGAACCCTAATACCCAGAACCCCTAAACCCTAATAACGCACATATCATAAGTCGTACACTAAACCCAAAACCCTAACCCTAAATCAGAAAAAACCTAAACCCTAAACCGCCAAACCCTACCCCCTAACTTCGAAACCTGTAACCACCTAACACCCTAAACTCTTAACACTAATCCTGATGCTAAACCCGAAAAACCCAAACCCAAAACCCTAAACCCAAAAACCCTAAACCAAAAACCCCTAAAACCTCAAACCCTAGCCCCAAACGTGACTCCTAAACCCTAAACACCATAACTCCAAACCCTAAACCCTAAACCCTAAACGCTAAACCGTAAGTACGAAATCCAAACCCCAAACCCTAACCCCAAAGCATAACCACAAACCCTAAACCATAAACCCTAAAACCAGAACCCTAAACCCTAAACCCAAACCCTAAAACCTAAACACCTAAACCCTAAACCCTAAACCCAAAACACTAAACCCTAAACCCTAGACCCTAAACCCTAAACCCTAAACCCTAAATCCTAAACCCTAACCCCAAACACTAACCCCAAACCCTAAACCCAAAAACCTAAACCTTAAACCCGAAACCTTAAACCCAAAACCCTAAACGCTAAACCCAGAACCCTAAACCATAAAACCAAAACCGTAAAACCTAAACCCTAACCCCCAACCCCAAACCCTAAACCCTAAACTCTGAACGCGAAACCCTAAACCCGGAACCTGGAACCCCCAAACACCAAACCCTAAACCCTAAACGCTAAACCCTAAACATCAAACCCGAAACCGGAAACCCCAAACCCTAAACCCTAAACCCTAAACTCTAAACCCTAAATCCTAAAACCGAAATCCAAAACCCGAAACCCTAAACCCTAAACACTAAATTCTAAACCCCAAACCAAAAACCTAAGACCCAAAATCGTAAACCCTAAACCCTAAACCCAAAAACCAAAACCCGAAACCCAAAATACTAAACCCTAGACCCAAAACCCTGAACGCTAAACCCTAAATTCTAAACCCTAAACCGTAAACCGTAAACCGTAAACCCTAAACCCTAAACCAGAAACGCTAAACCCGAAAACCTTATCCCAAAACCCTAAACCCTAACCCTAGACGCTAAACCCAAAACTCGAAACCCTAAACCAGAAACACTAAACCCTAAACACTAAACAAAAAACCCTAAGCCCTAAACCCTAAACCCTAAACCCTCAACGCTAAAAACGAAACCATAAACCCCAAACCCTAAACCCTAAACCCTAAAGCCGAAGCGCTAAACCCTTAATCTTAAACGCTAAACCCTAATCCTAAACCCTAAACTCGAAACCCGAAACCCTAAACCCTACACCCTAAACCCTACACCCTAAACCCTAAATGCAAAATCCAAAACCAGAAATCCAAAACCCTAAACCCTAAACATGAAACCCTAAACCCTAAATCCAAAACCCTGAACCCTAAACCTTAAACCCTAAATCCGAAACCCTAAACCCTAAACCCTAATCCCTATACCCTAAAACCCAAACCCGTAAGCCTAAACCCTAAACCCTAAACCCTAAACACTAAATCCTAAACTCTAAACCCTAAATCCTAAACCCTCACCCCAAACCCTAACCCCAAACCCTAAACCCTAAACCTAAAACCCAAAACCCTAAACCCTAAACCCAAAACAAAAAACCTCAAACCGTAAACCCTAAACCCTAAACCTTAAACACTAAACCGTAAACCCTAAACCCTAAACCTTAAACCCTAAACCCTAAACACTAAACCCCAAACCCTAAAACCTAAACCCAAAACCCTAAACCTGAAACCCAAAACCCTAAACCCTAAACTCGAAACCCTAAACCCTAAATCCTAAATCCTAAACCCCAAAACTTAAACCATAAACTCTAAACCTGAAACCGTAAACCTGAAACCCCAAACCTGAAACCCAAACCCGAAACCCTAAACCCTAATTCCTAAACCCAAACCCAAAACCCTAACCCCAAACGCAAAACCCTAAGCCCCAAACCCTAAACCCTAAACCCTAAAACCTAAACCCTAAACCCGAAGCCCTAAACCCTAAACCCTAAACCCTAAACACTAAACCCGAAACGCTAAACCAAAAACCCTAGACCCTAAACCCTAAATCCTAATTTCAAAATCCTAAACCCTAAACCCCAAACACAAAACCCTAAACCCAAAAACGTAAACCCAAAACCCAGAACGCTAAACCCTAAATCCTAAATCCTAAACCCTCAACCCAAAACCCTCAACCTGAAACCCTAATCCGAAACCATAACCCCAAACTCCACACCCTAAACCCTAAACCTTAAACCCTAAATCCTAAACCCTAAAACCTAAACCCAATACCGTAAACCTGAAACCCGAAACCCAAAACCCAAAACCCTAACCCTAAATCCTAAACCCTAAACCAAAAACCCTAACACTAAATCCTAAACCCAAAACCCAAAACCCTAGCTCCTAAACCCTAAACCCTAAACCCCAAACCCTATACCCGAAACCCTGAACCCTGAACCCTAAACCCTAAACCCTACACCCTAAACCTTAAACTCGAAACTCGAAACACGGAACCATAAACCCTAGACCCTAAACTCTAAACCCTAAACACTAAACCCTAAAACCAAAACACTAATCCTAAAACCCTAAACCCAAAACCCTAAACCCAAAACCCTAAACCCTAAACCCAAAACCCAAAACCCAAAACCCTAAACCCTAAACCGTAAACACTAAACCCGAAACCCTAAACCCGAAACCCTAAACCTTAAACCCTAAACACAAAACCCAAAATCCTAAACCCTAAACCCTAAACCCTAAATGCTAAACCGTATATACGAAACCCAAACCCCAAACCCTAACCCCAAACAATAACCACAAACCCTAAAACCTAAACCCAGAACCCTAAACACTAAACCCAAACCCTAAAACCTAAACACCTAAACCCTAAACCGTAAACCTAAATCCCAAACCCTAAACCCTAAACCCAAAACCCTAAACCCTAAACACTAGACACTAAACCCTAAACCTAAACCTTAAACCCTAAATCCTAAACCCTAACCCCAAACCCTAACCTCAAACCCTAAACCCAAAACCCTAAACCTAAAACCCTAAACCCAAAACCCTAAACGCGAAACCCATAACACTAAACCCTAAAACCCATACCCCAAAACCTAAACACCTAAGCCCTAAACCCTAAACCCTAAACCCTAAACCCTAAATCGTAAACCCTAGACCCAAACCCTAACCCCAAACCCTAAACCCTAAACCCTAAACTCTAACGCTAAACTCTAAACCCGGAACCTGAAACCCCCAAACCCAAAATCCAAAACCATAAACCCTAAACCCTAAATCCTAAACACTAAACCCAAAACACTAAACTTGAAACCCTAATCCGAAACCATAACACCACACTCAAAACCTAAACCCTAAACCCTAAACCCAAAACCCTGAACGCTGAACGCTAAACCCTAAACCCTAAACCCTAAAACCTAAATCCTAAACCCTAAACCCTAAACCCAAAACCCAAAATTCGAAACCCGAAACCCGACACCCTAAACCCTAAAACCTAAACCCTAAACCCTAAACCCAAAACACTAAATCCAAAATCTTAAACCCTAAACCCCCAACACTATACTTGAAACCCTGAACACTAAACCGTAAACCTTAAACCCTAAACTCTAAACCTTAAACTCGAAACCCGAAACATGAAACCCTAAACCCTAAACACTAAACTATAAACACTAAACCCAAAACCCAAAACCCAAATCCTAAAACCCTAAACCCAAAATCCTAAACCCTAAAGCTTCAAGACTAAAGCCTAAACCCTAAACCCAAAACCCTAAACCCAAAACCCTAAACCCAAAACCCTAAACCCGAAACCCTAAACCCGAACCCATAACCTGAAACCCTAAACGTTAAACCCTAAACATAAAACCAAAAACCCTAAACCCTAAACCTTAAACCCTAACCCCTAAACCCAAAACCCAAAACCCAAAACCCAAAACCCTAAACCCTAAACCCAAAACCCAAAACCCGAAACCCTAAACCCTAAACTCTAAACGCTCAACCCTAAACACTAAACCCTAAAACCTAAACCCTAAACCTCGAGCTCGAAACCCAAAACCCGAAACCCTAAAACCTAAACACTAAACCCTAAACACAAAACACAAAACCCTAAACCCTAAACCCTAAACAAAAAAACCTAAACCTGAAACCGTAAACCCTAAACCCCAAACCCTAAACACGAAGCCCTAAGCCCCAAACCCTAAACCGTAAACCCTAAACCATAAACCCTAAACCCTAAACACTAAACCCGAACCCCGAAACACTAAACCCAAAACCCAAAACCCTAAACCATTAACCCGAAACCCTAAACCTGAAACCCTAATCCCTTAACCCTGAACCCTAAACCCCAAATTCAAAACCCTAAACCCTAAACCCTAAACCTGAAACCCTAAACCCTAAACCTTAAACCCTGAACGCTAAACCCTAAAACCTAAACCCTAAACCCTAAACCCTAAACTCGAGACCCTAACCCAAAAGCCAAAACCCTAAACCCTAAACGCGAAACCCATAACCCTAAACCCTAAAACCCATACCCCAAAGCCTAAACACCTAAACCCTAAACCCTAAACACAAAACCCTAAATCCTAAACCCTAGACCCAAACCCTAACCCAAAACCCTAAACCCTAAACCCTAAACTCTAACGCTAAACCCTAAATCCGGAACCCGAAGCCCCCAAACCCTAAACCCCCAAACCCTAAATCCTAAACCATAAACCCTAAACCCTAAATCCAAAACCCTAAACCCTAAACCCTAAACCTAAAACCCTACTCCGAAACCATAACCCCGAACCCCCAATCTGAAACCCTAACCCCAAATCCAAAACCCTAAACCCTAAACCCTAAACCCTAAACTCGAGACCCTAACCCGAAAGCGAAAACCCTAAACCCTAAACGCGAAACCCATAACCCTAAACCCTAAAACCCATACCCCAAAACCTAAACACCTAAACCCTAAACCCTAAACCCAAAACCCTAAATCCTAAACCCTAGACCCAAACCCTAACCCAAAACCCTAAACCCTAAACCCTAAATTCTAACGCTAAACCCTAAACCCGGAACCCGAAACCCCCAAACCCTAAACCACCAAACCCTAAATCCTAAACCATAAACCCTAAACCCTAAATCCAAAACCTTAAACCCTAAACCCTAAACCTAAAACCCTACTCCGAAACCATAACCCCAAACTCAAAACCCTAAATCCTAAACCCAAAACCCTAAACCCTGAACGCTGAACGCAAAACCTTAAACCCTAAACCCTAAACCCTAAAGCCTAAATCCTAAACCCTAAACCCTAACGCCAAAACCCAAAACTCGAAACCCGAAACCCTAAACCCTAAAACCTAACCCTAAATCCTAAACCCAAAACCCTAAATCCTAAATCCTAAACCATAAACCCCCAAGCCTATACCCAAAACCCTGAACCCTAAACCGTAAACCCTAAACTCTAAACCCTAAACCCTAAACCATAAACTCGAAACCCGAAACACGAAACCCTAAACCCTAAACCCTAAACCTAAACACTAAACATAAAACCCAAAACCCAAAACCCTAAACCCTAAACCCTAAACTATAAACCCAAAACCCTAAACCTAAAACCCTAAACCCAAAACCCTAAACCCTAAACCCTAAAACCTAAACCCAAAACCCTAAAGCCAAAACCCTAAACTCAAAACCCAAAACCCTAAACCCTAAACCCGAAACCCTAAACCCGAAACCCTAAACCCTAAGCCCTAAACACAAAACCTAAAACCCTAAACCCTAAACCCTATACCCTTAACCATAAACCTTAAACCCTAACCCCGAAACCCTAAACCCTAAACACGCAACCCTAAAGCCAAAACCCTACACCCGTAACCCTAAACCCCAAACCCTAAACCATAAACCCAAAAACCTAAACCCTAAACCTCAAGCTCGAAACCCAAAACCCGAAACCCTAAATCCTAAACACTGAACCCTAAACCCTAAACACAAAACCCAAAACCCAAAACCCTAAACCCAAAACCCTAAACCTGAAACCGTAAACCCTAAACCCTAAACACTAAACCCTAAACATGAAACCCTAAACCCTAAACCCTAAACCCTACCCCCTAAACCCTAAACCCGAAACCCGAAACCCTAAACCCTAAACCCTAAACCTTAAACCCTACCCCCTAAACCCTAAACCCTAAACCGTAAACCCCCAAGCCTATACCCGAAAGCCTGAACCCTAAACCGTAAACCCTAAACCCTAAACCCTAAGCCTTAACCTCAAAACCCGAAACACGAAACCCTAAACCCTAAACCCTAAACACTAAACCCTAAACCCAAAACCCAAAACCTAAAACCCTAAACCCTAAACCCTAAACCCTAAACCCTAACCCTAAACCCAAAACCCTAAACCCTAAACCCGAAACCCTAAACTCCAAACCCTAAACCCGAAACCCTAACCCGAAACCCTAAACCTTAAACCCTAAACACAAAACCCACAACCCGAAACCCTAAACCTTAAACCCTAACACCTAAACCCAAAAACCTAAACCCGAAACCCTAAACCCTAATTCCTAACCCCTAAACCCAAAACCCTAATCCCGAAACCCTAAACATTAAACTCAAAACCCTAAACCCTAAACGCTAAACCATATATACGAAACCCAAACCCCAAACTGTAACCCCAAACCATAACCACAAACCCTAAACCCTAAGCCCTAAACCCAGAACCCTAAACACCAAACCCAAACCCTAAAACCTAATCACCTAAACCCTAAATCGTAAACCCTAAAACCCGAACCCTAAACCCTAAACCCTAAACACTAGACCCTAAATCCTAAACCCTAAACCCTAAATCCTAAACCCTAACCCCAAACCCTAAACCCCAAACTCTAAACCTTAAACCCTCAACCCAAAACCCTAAAAGCGAAACCCATAACCCTAAACCCGAAAACCCATACACCAAAACCTAAACACCTAAACCCTAAACTCTAAACCCTAAACCCTAAACCCTAAATCCCAAACCCTAGACCCAAACCCTAACCCCAAACCCTAAACCCTAAACCCAAAACTCTAACGCGAAACCCTAAACCCGGAACCCGAAACCGCCAAACCCTAAACCCCCAAACCCTAATTCCTAAACCATAAACCCTAAACCCTAAATCCTAAACCCTAAACCCAAAACCCAAAACCAGAAACCCTAATCCGAAACCGTAACCCCAAACTCAAAACCCTAAACCCTAAACCCTCAACCCTAAACCCTAAACCCTGAACGCTGAATGCTAAACCCTAAACCTTAAACCCTAAACCCTAAACCCTGAACGTTGAATGTTAAACCCTAAACCCTAAACCCTAAAACCTAAATCCTAAACCCTAAACCCTAAACCCTAAACCCAAAACCCAAAACCCCAAACCCTAAACCCAAAACCCGAAACGCGAAACCCAAAACCCTAGAACCTAAACCCTAAACCCTAAACTCAAAGCCCTAAATCCTAAATCCTAAACCCTAAACCCCACACCCTACACTCCAAACCCTGAACCCTAAACCGTAAACCCTAAACCCTAAAACTTAAACACGAAACCCTAAACCGTCAACCCTAAACCCTAAACACTAAAGCCTAAACCCAAAACCCTAAACCTAAAACCCTAAACCCAAAACCCTAAACCCTAAACCCTAAACCTTAAACCCTAAACCCTAAACCCAAAACCCTAAACCCAAAACCCTAAAACATAAACCATAAACCCTAAACCCGAAACCCAAAACCCGAAACCCTATCCCGAAACCCTAAACCTTAAACTCTAAACACAAAACCCAAAATCCAAAACCCTAAACCCTAAACCCTCAACCCTCAACCTTAAACCCTAACACCTAAACCAAAAATCGTAAAGCCGAAACCCTAAACCCTAAACCCTATACCCAAAACCCTAAACCCTAAACACTAAAACCGAAACCCAAAACCCTAAACCCTAAACCCTAAACCCTTAACCCGCAACCCTAACCCCGAAACCCTAAACCCCAAACCCTAAACCCTAAACCCTAAACTTTAAATTCAAAACCCTAAATCCTAAACCCTAAACCCTAAAACCTAAACCCTAAACCCGAAACGCTAAACCC
The DNA here is from genome assembly GCF_029873635.1 of Malania oleifera. Lineage (NCBI taxonomy): Eukaryota > Viridiplantae > Streptophyta > Magnoliopsida > Santalales > Ximeniaceae > Malania > Malania oleifera. The sequence continues at coordinate 22,593 of NW_026651689.1, read as the reverse complement.
TAAACCCTAAACCCTGAACGCTAAACCCTAAATCCTAAATCATAAACCGTAAACCGTAAACCCAAAACCCTAAACCCAAAACCCCAATCTGAAACCTTAACCCCAAATCCAAAACCCTAAACCCTAAACCCTAAACCCGAGACCCTAACCTGAAAGCCAAAACCCTAAACCCTAAACGCGAAACCCATAACCCTAAACCCAAAAACCCATACCCCAAAACCTAAACACCTAAACCCTAAACATTAAACCCTAAACCCTAAACGCTAAACCCTAAACCCTAAATCCTAAACCCTAGACCCAAACCCTAACCCCAAACCCTAAACCCTAGACACTAAACTCTGACGCTAAACCCTAAACCCGGAACCCGAAACCCCCAAACCCTAAACCCCCAAACCCTAAATCCTAAACCATAAACCCTAAACCCTAAATCGTAAACCCTAAACCCAAAACCCTAAACCTGAAACCCTAATACAAACCATAACCCCAAACAAAAAACCCTAAACCCTAAACCCTAAACGCTGAACGCTAAACCCTAAACCCTAAAACCTAAATCCTAAACCCTAAACCCAAAACCCAAAACCCAAAACCCAAAACCCGAAACCTGAAAAAAACCCTAAACCCTAAAACCTAAACCCTAAACCCTAAATGCAAAACCCTAAAACCTAATTCCAAAGCCGTAAACCGCCAAGCCTATACTCGAAACCCTGAACCCTAAACCGTAAACCTTCAACCCTAAACCCTAAACCGTAAACTCAAAACCCGAAACACGAAACCCTAAACCCTAAACCCTAAACCCTAAACACTAAACCCTAAACCCAAAATCCAGAACCTAAAACCCGAAATTCGAAACCCAAAACCCTAAACCGTAAACCCTAAACCCGAAACCCCAATCTGAAACCCTAACCCCAAGTCCAAAACCCTAAACCCTAAACCCTAACCCCAAGTCCAAAACCCTAAACCCTAAACCCTAAACCCGAGACCCTAACCCGAAAGCCAAAACCCTAAACCCTAAACGCGAAACCCATAACCCTAAACCCTAAAACCCATACCCCAAAACCTAAACACCTAAACCCTAAACCCCAAACCCTAGACCCTAAACCGTAAACCGTAAATCGTAAACCCTAGACCTAAACCCTAACCCCGAACCCTAAACCCGGAACCTGAAACCCCCAAACCCTAAACACCCAAACTCTAAATCCTAAACCATAAACCCTAAACCCACAACCCTAAACCCTAATCCGAAACCATAACCCCAAATTCAAACCCTAAACCCTAAACCCTAAACCCTAAAACCTGAACACTGAACGCTAAACCTTTAACCCTAAACCCTGAAAACTAAATCCTAAACCCTAAACCTTAAACCCAAAACCCAAAACCCGAAATCCGAAACCAGAAACTCGAAACCCTAAACCCTAAAACCTAAACTCTAAACCCTAAACCCAAAACCCTAAATCCTTAATCCTAAACCATAAACCCCGAACCGAATACCCGAAACCCTAAACCCCCAACCTTAAACTCGAAACACGAAACACGAAACCCTACACCGTAAACCCTAAACACTAAACCGTAAACCCAAAACCGAAAACCAAAAACCCTAAACCCAAAACCCTAAACCCTAAACCCTAAACCCTAAACACTAAACCCTAAACACTAAACCTAAAACCCTAAACCTAGAACCCTAAACCCTAAACCCTAAACTTTAAACCCGAAACCCTAAACCCGAAACCCTAACCCGAAACCCTAAACCTAAAACGCTAAACACAAAATCCAAAACCCAAAACCCAAAACCCTAAACCCTAAACCTTAAACCCTAACCCCAAAACCCTAACCCCTAAACCCAAAACCCAAAACTCGAAACCCTAAACCCTAAACCCTAAACCCAAAGCCCTAAACCTGAAACACTAAACCCTAAACTCTAAACCCTAAACCCTAAACCCTAAACCCTAAAACCTAAACCCTAAACCTCAAGCTCGAAACCCAAAACCCGAAACCCAAAACCCTAAACCGTAAACCCAAAACACAAAACCCAAAACCCAAAACCCAAAACCCAAAACCCAAAACCCGACCCCTGAAACCACAAACCCTAAACCCTAAACACTAAACACTAAACCCTAAACCCGAAACCATAAACCCTAAACCCTAAACCTTAAACCCTAAACCTTAAACCCTAAACCCGAAACCCGAAACCCTAAACACTAAACCCTAAACCCTTAACCCAAAACCCTAAACCCGAAACCCAAAACCGTCAACCCTAAACCCTAAACACTAAACCCTAAACCCAAAACCCTAAACCTAAAACCCTAAACCCAAAACCCTAAACCCTAAACCCTAAACCTTAAACCCTAAACCCTAAACCCAAAACCCTAAACCATAAACCATAAACCCTAAACCCGAAACCCAAAACCCGAAACCCTATCCCGAAACGCTAAACCTTAAACTCTAAACACAAAACCCAAAATCCAAAACCCTAAACCGTAAACCCTAAACCCTCAACCTTAAACCCTAACACCTACACCCAAAATCGTAAAGCCGAAACCCTAAACCCTAAACCCTAAACCCAAAACCCTAAACCCTAAACACTAAAACCGAAACCCTACACCCTAAACCCTAAACCCTAAACCCTTAACTCGCAACCCTAACCCCGAAACCCTAAACCCCGAACCCTAAACCCTAAACCCTAAACTTTAAATTCAAAACCCTAAATCCTAAACCCTAAACCTTAAACCCTAAACCCTAAACCCTAAACCCGAAACGCTAAACCCTAAACCCTAAACCCTAAACCCTGAACGCTAAACCCTAAATCCTAAACCCTAAACCGTAAACCATAAACCCAAAACCCTAAACCCGAAACCCCAATCTGAAACCCTAACCCCAAATCCAAAACCCTAAACCCTAAACCCTAAACCCGAGACCCTAACCTGAAAGCCAAAACCCTAAACCCTAAACGCGAAACCCATAACCCTAAACCCAAAAACCCATACCCCAAAACCTAAACACCTAAACCCTAAACATTAAACCCTAAACCCTAAACGCTAAACCCTAAACCCTAAATCCAAAACCCTAGACCCAAACCCTAACCCCAAACCCTAAACCCTAGACCCTAAACTCTGACGCTAAACCCTAAACCCGGAACCCGAAACCCCCAAACCCAAAACCCACAACCCTAAATCCTAAATCATAAACCCTAAACCCTAAATCGTAAACCCTAAACCCAAAACCCTAAACCTAAAACCCTAATACAAACCGTAACCCCAAACACAAAACCCTAAACCCTAAACCCTAAACCCTAAAACCTAAATCCTAAACCCTAAACCCAAAACCCAAAACCCAAAACCCGAAACCCGAAACCCGAAAAAAACCCTAAACCCTAAAACGTACACCCTAAACCCTAAACGCAAAACCCTAAATCCGAATTCCAAAGCCGTAAACCCCCAAGCCTATACCCGAAACCCTGAACCCTAAATCGTAAACCCTAAACCCTAAACCGTAAACTCAAAACCTGAAACACGAAACCCTAAACCCTAAACCCTAAACCCTAAACACTAAACCCTAAACCCAAAATCCAGAACCTAAAACCCTAAACCCAAAACCCAAAACCCTAAACCCTAAACCCTAAACCCTAAACCCAAAACCCTAAACCCTAAACCCTAAACTCGAAACCCTAAACCCGAAACCCTAACCCGAAACCCTAAACCTTAAACCCTAAACAAAAAACCCAAAACCCAAAACCCTAAACACAAAACCCTAAACCCTAAACCTCAAACCCTAACACCTAAACCCAAAAACCTAAACCCGAAACCCTAAACCCTAAATCCTAAACCTTAAACCCAAAACCCAAAACCCGAAACCCTAATCCTTAAATTCAAAACCCTAAACCCTAAACGCTAAACCGTATATACGAAACCCAAACCCCAAACCGTAACCCCAAACCATAACCACAAACCCTAAACCCTAAACCCTAAATCCTAAACCCAGAACCCAAAACACCAAACCGAAACCCTAAAACCTAATCACCTAAACCCTAAACTGTAAACCCTACAACCCGAACCCTAAACCCTAAACCCTAAACACTAGACCCTAAAGCCTAAACCCTAAACCTTAAATCCTAAACCCTAACCTCTAACCCTAACCCCAAACCCTAAACCGAAAACCATAAACCTTAAACCCTCAACCCAAAACCCTAAAAGAGAAACCCATAACCCTAAAGCCGAAAACCCATACACCAAAACCTAAACACCTAAACCCTAAACTCTAAACCTTAAACCCTAAACCCTAAATCCTAAACCCTAGACCCAAACCCTAACCCCAAACCCTAAACCCTAAACCCTAAACTCTAACGCGAAACCCTAAACCCGGAACTCGAAACCCCCAAACCATAAACCCCAAACCGTAAATCCTAAACCATAAACCCTAAACCCTAAATCCTAAACCCTAAACCCAAAACCCCAAACCTGAAACCCTAATCCGAAACCGTAACCCCAAACTAAAAACCCTAAACCCTAAACCCTAAACCTTAAACCCTAAACCCTAAACGTTGAATGCTAAACCCTAAACCCTAAAACCTAAAACCTAAATCCCAAACCCTAAACCCTTAACCCTCAAGCCAAAACCCAAAATCCGAAACCCGAAACCCAAAACCTGAAACGCGAAACCCTAAACCCTGAAACCTAAACCCTAAACCCTAAACCCAAAACCCTAAATCCTAAATCCTAAACCCTAAACCACCAACCCTATACCCGAAACCCTGAACCCTAAACCGTAAACCCTAAACCCTAGACCCTAAAACTTAAACTTGAAACCCGAAACACGAAACCCTAAACCATAAACCCTAAAACCATAACACTAAACCCTAAACCCAAAACCCTAAACCCTAAACCCTAAACCCAAAACCCAAAACCCAAAACCCTAAACCCTAAACCCCAAACCCTAACCCGAAACCCTAAACTTTAAACCCAAAATCCAAAACCCTAAACCCTAAACCCTAAACCCTAAACCTTAAACCCTAACCCCTAAACCCAAAATCGTAAACCCGAAACCCCCAACCCAAAACCCTAAACTCTAAACCCAAAACCTTAAACCCGAAACCCTAAACC
>NW_026651689.1:0-5000 GCF_029873635.1 Malania oleifera | reverse complement strand
CCCTAAACCTTAAAACCCATACTCCAAAACCTAAACACCTAAACCCTAAAGCCTAAACCCTAAACCACAAATCCTAAACCTTAGCACCAAACCCTAACCCCAAACCCTAAACCCTAAACCCTAAACTCTAATGCTAAACCCTAAACCCGGAACCCGAAACCCCCAAACCCTAAACCCCCAAACCCTAAATCCAAAACCATAAACCTTAAACCCTAAATCCTAAACCCTAAACCCAAAACCCTAAACCTGAAATCCTAATTCGAAACCATAACCCCAAACTCAAAACCCTAAACCCTAAACCCTAAACCCTAAACCCTGAACGCTGAACGCTAAACCCTAACCCGAAACCCTAAACCCTAAGCCTAAACACAAAACCTAAAACCCTAAACCCTAAACCCTATACCCTAAACCCTAAACCTTAAACCCTAACCCCGAAACCCTAAACCCTAAACCCGCAACCCTAATACCAAACCCTAAACCCGTAACCCTAAACCCTAAACCCTAAACCATAAATCTAAAAACCTAAACCCTAAACCTCGAGCTCGAAACCCAAAACTCGAAACCCTAAATCCTAAACCCTGAACCCTAAACCCTAAACCCAAAACACAAAACCCAAAACCCTAAACCCTAAACCAAAAACCCAAAACCTGAAACCGTAAACCGTAAACACTAAACACTAAACCCTAAACACGAAACCCTAAACCCTAAACCCTAAACCTTAATCCCTACCCCTTAAACCCTAAACCCAAAACCCGAAACCCTAAACCCTAAACCCAAAACCCTGAACCCTAAACCCAAAACCCAAAACACAAAACCCAAAACCCAAAACCCAAAACCTGAATCCGTAAACCCTAAACCCTAAACCCTAAACCCAACACCCAAAACCCTAAACCTGAAACCCTAGACCCGAAACCCTAAACCCCAAACCCTAAAGCCTCAATTCAAAACCCTAAACCCTAAACCTTAAACCCTAAACCCAAAATCCAAAACCCTAAACCCTAAACCCTGAACGCTAAACCCTAAACCGTAAACCATAAACCCAAAACCCTAAACCCGAAACCCCAATCTGAAACCTTAACCCCAAATCCAAACCCTAAACCCTAAACCCTAAACCTGAGACCCTAACTTGGAAGCCAAAACCCTAAACCCTAAACCCTAAACCCTAAACACTAAACCCTAAACCCAAAACCCTAAACCTAAAACCCTAAAGCCAAAACCGTAAACCCTAAACCCAAAACCCAAAACCCAAAACCGAAAACCCTAAACCCTAAACCCTAAACCCTAAACCCTAAACCCTAACCGTAAACACTAAACCTTAAACCCTAAACACGAAACCCAAAACCCTAAACCTTAAACCCTAAACCCTAAACCCTAAACCTTAAACCCAAACCCCTAAACCCAAAACCCAAAACCCTAAACCCTAAACCCTAAACCCTAAACCCTAAATCCTAAAACCAAAACCCTAAACCCGAAACCCTAAACCCTAAATTCTAAACCTTAAACCCTAAACCCTAAACCCTAAAACCTAAACCCTAAACCTCGAGCTCGAAACCCAAAACCCGAAACCCTAAACCCTAAACCCTAAACCCTAAACCCTAAAACCTAAACCCAAAACAAAAAACCCAAAACCCTAAACCCTAAACCCAAAACACTAAACCTGAAACCGTAAACCTTAAACCCTAAACCCTAAACACTAAACCCTAAACCCTAAACCCTAAACCTTAAACCCTAAATCGTAAACCCTAAACCCGAAACCCGAAACCCTAAACCCTAAACCCTAAACCCTAAACCCTTAACCCGAAACCCTAAACCCGAAACCCTAAACCCTAAACCCTAAACCCTAAACCCTAAATCCAAAACCCTAGACCCTAAATAATAAAAAAAAAAACAAAAAACAAAAAATCTAAAATCAAGCCCTAAACCCTAAACCCTAAACCCTAAACCCTAAACGCTAAACCCTAAAACCTAAACCCCAAACTATAAACGCTAAACCCAAAACCCTAAACCCGAAACCCCAATCTGAAACACTAACCCCAAATCCAAAGCCCTAAACCCTGAACCCCAAACCCGAGACCCTAACCCGAAAGCCAAAACCCTAAACCCTAAACGCGAAACCCATACCCTTAAACCCTAAAACCCGAAACCCTAAACCCTAAATCCTAAACCCTAGACCCAAACGCTAAACCCAAACCCTAGACCCTAAACCCTAAACTCTAACGCTAAACCCTAAACCTGGAACCCGAAACCCCCAAACCCTAAACCCCCAAACCCAAATCCTAAACCATAAACCCTAAACCCTAAATCCTAAACCCTAAACCCAAAACCTAAAACCTGAAACCCTAATCCGAAACCATAACCCCAAACTCAAAACCCTAAACCCTAAACCCTAAACCCTAAACCCTGAACGCTGAACGCTAAACCCTAAACCCTAAACCCGAAACCCTAAAACCTAAATCCTAAACCATAAACCCTGAACCCAAAACCCAAAACCTGAAACTCGAAACCCTAAACCCGAAACCTGAAACCCTGAAACCTAAACACTAAACCCTAAACCCAAAACCCTAAATCCTAAGTCCTAAACCCTAAACCCCCAAGCCTATACCCGAAACCCGGAACCCTAAACCCAAAACCTAAAACCCTAAATCCGAAACCCTAAACCCAAAACCCTAAACCTAAAACCCTAAACCCAAAACCAAAACCTTAAACTCGAAACCCGAAACGCAAAACCCTAAACCTTAAACCCTAAACCCTAAAACCTAGGCCTTAAACTCGAAACACGAAACACGAAACCCTAAACCCAAAACCCTAAACCCAAAACCTAAAACCCTAAACCTAAAACACTAAACCCAAAACCGCAAACCCTAAACCATAAACCCTAAACCCTAAACCCTAAATGCAAAACCCTAAACCCTAAACCCTAAACCTTAAACCCTAAACCCTAAGCTATAAACTTGAAACCCTAAACCCGAAAACCTAACCCGAAACCCTAAACCTTAAACCCTAAATACAAAACCCAAAACCTAAAACCCAAAACCCAAAACCCTAAACCTGAAACCTTAAACCCTAAACCATAAACCCAAAACCCAAAACCCGAAATCGTAAACCCTAAACCCTAAACCCTAAACCCAAAACCCAAAACCTGAAACCCTAAACCCTAAACCCTAAACCCTAAACCCTAAACCCTAAAACCTAAACCATAAACCTCAAACTTGAAACCCAAAGCACGAAACACTAAACACTAAACCCTAAACCTTAAACCAAAAACCCTAAACCCTAAACCCAAAACCCTAAACCCTAAACCCAAAACTCAAAACCTGAAACCGTAAACCCTAAACCCTAAACCCTAATCACCAAACACTAAACCCGAAACACTAAACCCTAAACCCTAAACCTTAAACCGTAAAACCTTAACCCTAAACCCTAAACCCTAAACCCTAAACCCTAAACCCTTAACCCTAAACCCTAAACCCTAAACCTTAAACCGTAAAACGTTAACCCTAAACCCTTAACCCTAAACCCTAAACCCTTAACACGAAACCCTAAACAAGAAACCCTAAACCCTAAATCATAAACCCTAAACCCTAAACCCTAAATTCAAAAACCTAAACCCTAAATCCTAAACCCTAAACCATAAACCCTAAACCCTAAACCCGAGACCCTAAGCCCTAAACCCAAAACCCAAAACCCTAAACCTTAAACCCTAAATGCTAAACCCTAAACCCTAAACCCTAAACCCTAAGCCCTAAACCCTAAACCCAAAACCTGAAACCCTAAACCCTAAACCCTAAACCCTAATAGCTAAACCGTAAAACCAAAACACCTAAACCTTAAAACCAAATCACTAAACCATAAACCCTAAACCCCAAATCCTAAACCCCACCCCCAAACCCAAACCTCAAACCCTAAACTCTAAATCCTAAACCCTAAACCTTAAAACGTAAACCCAGAACGCTAAACCCAAAAACCCAAACCGTAAAACCTTGGAACCTAAACCCTAAAACCTAAACCCTAAACCCTAAACGCAAAATCTTAAACCCTAACCTCAAATCGTAACAGCAAACCCGAAACCCTAAACACTAAACCCTAAACCCTAAACAAAAAAACCCTAAACCCTAAACACTAAACCCTAAACCCTAAACACTAAACCCTAAACCCTAAACCCTAAACCCTAAACCCTAAACCCTAAACCCTAAACCCAAAACCCTAAACCTGAAATCTGAAACCCAAAACCCAAAATCGTAAACCCTAAACCCTAAACTCGAAACCCTAAATCCTAAACCCGGAAACCCTAAACCCTAAACCCTAAATCCGAATCCCAAAACCCAAAACCCTAAACCGTAAACCCAAAACCCTAAACCCTGAACCTTAAACCCTAAACCCTAATTCCTCACTCCAAACCCTAACCCCAAGCCCTAAACCTTAAATACGAAACCAGACCCCCAAACCCTAACCTCAAACCAAAACCACAAACCCTAAACCGTAAACCGTGAAGCCGACAAACTAAACCTAGTACCCTAAACCCTAAACCCTAAACCCTAAATCCTAAACCCTAAATTCAAAACGAAAACCCGAAACCCTAAACCCTAAACCCTAAACCCAAAACCCAAAACCCAAAATCCTAAACCCTAAACCGTAAACCCTAAACCGTAAACCCTAAACCCTAAACCCTAAACCCTAAACCCTAAACCCTAAACCCTAAACCCTAAACCCTAAACCCTAAACGCTAAACCCTAAACCCTAAATCGTAAACCCTAAACCCTAAACCCTAAACCCTAAAAGCTAAACCGTAAAACCAAAACACCTAAACCCTAAAACCAAATCACTAAACCTTAAAGCCTAAACCCTAAATCCTAAACCCCACCCGCAAACCCAAACCCCAAACCCTAAACACTAAATCCTAAACCCAAAACCTTAAAACGTAAACCCAGAACCCTAAACCCAAAAACCCAAACTGTAAACCCAAAAACCCTAAACCCTAAACCCTAAACCCTAAACCTGTG
>NW_026651688.1:12500-35290 GCF_029873635.1 Malania oleifera | reverse complement strand
CTCCCCCCACCCCCCCCGCCCCCCTCCACCCTGCCCCCAAACCCACCACCGCTCCTCCTTTAAAAAAAAAACAACCCTAAACCCTAAACCCTAAACCCTAAGCCTTAAACCCTAAACCCTAAACCCTAAGCCTTAAACCCTAAACCTAAAACCCTAAACCTGAAACCCAAACCCAAAATCCTAACCCCAAACCCTAAAACCTAAACCTTAAACCCAAAACCCTAAAACGCTAAAACCTAAACCCTAAAACTTAAATCCAAAACCGCAAACCCCAAACCCAAATCCCAAAAACCTAAACCCTAAACCGTAAAACCTAAACCCCAAAAGCTAAACATCTAAACCAAAAACCCTAAACCCTAAACCCTAAACCCTAAATCATAAACCCTAAACCCTAAACCCGAAATCCTAAAGCCTAAACCCTAAGCCCTAAACCCTAAACCCTAAACCTTAAACCCTAAAACCAAAACCCGAAACCCTAAACTGAAACCCTAACCCCAAATCCTAAACCCTAAACCTTAACCCCCAAACCCTAATCACGTAAACCCTAAACCCTAAACCCTAAACCTTAAACCCTAAATCATAAACCCTAAACCCTAAACCCTAAACCCTAAACCCCAAGCACTAAAGCCTAAAGCCTAAACCCTAAATTCGAAATCGTAACCCGAAACCGTAACCCAAAACCCTAAACCCTAAACCCGAAAACCCTAAAATCTAAATCCAAAACCATAAACCCCAAACCGAAATCCCTAAATCCTAAACCCTAAGCAGTAAAACCTAAACCCTAAAACCTAAACACCTAAACCCTAAACCCTAAACCCTAAACCCTAGATCATAAACCCTAAACCCTAAACCCTAAACCCGAAATCCTAAACCCTAAACCCTAAGCCCTAAACCCTAAACCTTAAACCTTAAACCCTAAACTCAAAACTCGAAATCCTAACCTCAAAACCTAACCCCAAACCCTAAACCCTAAACCCTAAACCCAAAATCCAAAACCCTAAACCCTACACACAAATCCCTAAACCCTAAACCCTAAACTGAAAAACCTAAACTCTAAAACCTAAACACCTAAACCCTAAACCCTAAACCACAAACCCCACACACTATACCCTAAACGCTAACTCTAAACCCAAAGCGCTAAATCGAAAACCCTAAACCCCAAATTCTAAACACAAAGTCGTAAAGCCTAAACCCAAAAACCTAAACCCTAAATACAAAATCCTAAACCCTAAACCCTGAACCCTAAACCGTAAAACCTAAAAACCCAAACCCCAAACCCTAAAACCTAAAATCCTAAGCCCTAAATACAAAACCCTAAACCATAAACCCAAAACCGTACAACTTAAAACCTCAACCGTAAACCCTAAACCCTAAACCGTAAACACTAAACCCTAAACCCTAACCGTAAAACGTAAACACTAAACACTAAACCTCAAACCCTAAACCCTAAACCCTGGAGCATAAAATCCCTAAAACAAAAACCCTAACTCCAAACTCTAACTCCATACCCAAAACACCAAACCCAGAACCCCAAATCCTAAACCCAATAACCCTAAACCCAAAACCCTAAACCCTAAACACTAAACCCCAAACCCTAAACCCCAAACCCTTAACCTTAAATCCAAAAACCTAAACCCTAAACCCTAAACTCGAAACCCAAAATCCGAAACTCTAACCTGAAACCCTAACCCCAAACCCTAAACCCTAAACCTTAAACCCTAAACCCTAAACCCTAAACCCTAAACCATAAACCCTAAATCCTAAACCCTAACCCCAAACCCTACAATCTAAACCATCAACCCTAAATGTTAAATCCTAAACCCTAAACCCTAAACCCTAAACACTAAACCCTAAACCCAGACCCCTAAACCCTAAAATCGAAACCTTAAACCCTAAACACTAAACCCTAAACCATAAACCCTAACCGCAAACCCTAACCCCAAACCCTAAACCTTAAACCCTAGACCCTAAACCCAAAACCCAAAACCTGAAACCCTAAACTCAGAACCTTAAACCCAAAAACCGAAACCCTAAAACCTAAACACCTAAACCCTAAACCCTAAACACTAAATCTTAAAGCCCAAAGCCTAAATGCTAAACCCGAAACCCTAAGCCCTAAAGGCTAAACTATAAACAATAAACCTTAAATCCCAAACCCTATACCCGAAACCGTAGACCCAAAACACTAAACGCCAAACCCTAAACACTCAACCCGAAACCCTAAACCCGTAACCCTAAACCCTAAACCCTAAACCCTAAACCCAAAACCATAAACCCGAAACCCTAAACCCAAAATCCTAAAGTCGAAACCCTAACCCAAAACCCTAACCCCAAAGAGTAAATCCTAAACCATAAACCCAAAGCCCTAAACCCTAAAACCAAAACCCTAAACCCTAAACCCTAACCCCAAAATCCCAAACCCTAACCCCAAACCCTAAACCCTAAACCTTAAACCTTAAACCATAAACCCTCGACCCTAAACCCTATATCCCAAACCCTAACCCCAAACCCTATGCCCTAAACCCTAAACCGTAAACTCTAAACCCTAAGCCCGAAACTCCATACACTAACCCCTAAACCCTAAATGCTAAACCGTAAAGCCTATACCCGAAACCCGAAACCCTAAACCCTAAACCCTAAACCCTAAAACCTAAACCCGAAAACCTAAATCCCAAACCCAAAACCCAAAACCCAAAACCCTAAACCCTAAACACGAAACCCTAAACCCTAAACGTTAAACCCTGAACCCTAAACCCAAAACCCTAAACCCAGTACCCTAAACCCTAAACCCAGAACCCTAAACCCTAAAACCCAAAACCTAAAACCTAAGCACTTAAAGCCTAAACCCTACACCCCAAACTCTAAACCATAAACGCTAAACCCTAAACCCTAAACCCTAATGCCAAATCCTAACCCCAAACCCTAAACCCTAAAAACGAAACCCTAAACCCTATACCCTACACGTTAAACCCCAAACCATAAACCCTAAATCCTAAACCCTAAACCCTAAATCGTAAACCCCTAAAACACAAACCGTAAAACCTAAATGCCAAAACCCTTAACCCTAAACCATAAGCCCTAAACCCTAAACCCTAAACCCTAACCCCTAAAGCCTAAATCCTAAACCCTAACAAAAAACCCTAACCCAAAACCCAAAACCCTATACCCTAAACCCTAAACCCTAAACCCTAAACCCTAAACCCTAAACCCTAAACCAGAAACCCTAAACCTGAAACTCCAACCTGCAACCCTAACCCCAAACCCTAAACCCTAAACCTTAAACCATAAACCCTGAACCCAAAACCCTAAACCCTAAACCATAAACCCTAAATCCTAAACCCTCACCCCAAACCCTAACCCCAAACCAAATAATCTAAACCATCAACCCTAAATGTTAAATCCTACACCCTAAACCCTAAACACAGACCCCTAAACCCTAAAATCGAAACGCTAAAACCTAAACACCTAACCCCTAAACCCTAAACCCTAAACACTAAACCCTAAATCCTAAACTCTAAATCCTAAACCCTAACCCCAAACCCTAACCCCAAACCCTAAACCTTAAACCCTAAACCCTAAACCCTACACCCTAAACCCTAAACCCTAAACCTAGAACCCTAAACCCTAAAACCCTAACCGTCAAACCTAAATGCCTAAACCCTAAACCCTAAACCCTAAATCCTAAAGCCTAAACCCGAAACCCTAAGCCATAAAGGTTAAATCCTAAACCCTAAACCATAAACCTTAAACCCTAAACCCTATACACGAAACCGTAGACCCTAAACCCTAAACCCTAAACCCTAAACTCGAAACCCTAAACCCGTAATCCTAAACCCTAAACCCAAAATCAAAAACCCTACACCCGAAACCCTAAACCCCAAACACTAAATTCGAAACCCTAACCCAAAACCCTAAACCCTAAAACCCAAAACCTAAAACCTAAACCCTAAACCCTAAACCCTAAACCCTAAACCCTAAACCCTAAATCCCAAACCCAAACCCCAAACCCTAAATCCCAAACCCCAACCACAAACCCTAAACACTAAACCAAAAACCCTAACTCCAAACCCTAACCCCTAACCAAAAACCCCTAACCCGAAACCCCAAATCCTAAACCTAATATCCCTAAACCGAAAACCCAAAACCCTAAACCCTAAACCCCAAACCCTAAACACTAAACACCAAACCCAAAACACTAAACCTTAAACCCTAAACCCTAAACCCTAAATCGAAAACCCAAAACCTGAAACCCAATTCCTGAAACCCAAACCCCAAACCCTAAATCCTAAAGCCTAAACCCTAAACCATAAACACTAAATCCTAAACCCTAACCCTAAACCCTAAACGTTAAAAGCTAAACACCTAAACCCTAAACCCCAAACCTTAAAACCTAAACACCTAAACCCTAAACCACAAAACCTAAACCCTAAACCCTAAATCCTAAACCCTAACCCCAAACCCTAAGCCAAAACCCTAACCCCTAACCCTAAATCGTAAACCCAAAACCCTAAGCCCTAAACCGTAAATCCCAAACCCTAAACTTTAAACCCTAAACCCTAAATCCTAAACCCTAAAACCTAAACCCGAAACCTTAAGCCCTAAAGGTTAAACTCTAAACTCTAAACCATAAACCTTAAACCCTAAACCCTATACCCTAAACCCTAAACCCTAAACCTTAAACCCTAAACCCGAATCCCTAAACCAGTAACCTTAAACCCTAAACAATAAACGCAAAACCCAAAATCCTAAACCCTAAACCAGAAACCTTAAACCCTAAACCCTAAACTCGAAAACCCAAACCCTAATACCTAAACCCTAAACCCTAAACACTAAACCCAAAACCCTCAACCCTACGCCCTAAATCCCAAACCCTAAACCCAAACCCTAACTTAAAACCCTAAACACTAAACCCAAAACCCTCGACCCTAAACCCTAAATCCCAAACCCTAATCCCAAACCCTAACCCTAAACCCTAAACCCTAACCCCTAAACCCTAAACCCTAAACCCTAAATCCTAAACCCTAACCCCCAACCCAAAGCCGAAACCCTAACCCCTAACCCTAAACCGTAAACCAAAAACCCTAATCCCCAAACCCTAAACTCTAAACCCTAAACCCTAAACCCTAAACACTAAACCGTAAACCCTAAATCGAAAACCCAAAACCTGAAACCCAATTCCTGAAACCCAAACCCCAAACCCTAAATCCTAAACCCTAAACCCTAAACCATAAACACTAAATCCTAAACCCTAACCCTAAACCCTAAACGTTAAAACCTAAACACCTAAACCCTAAACCCCAAACCATAAAACCTAAACACCTAAACCCTAAACCCTAAACCCTAAACCACAAAACCTAAACCCTAAACCCTAAATCCTAAACCCTAACCCCAAACCCTAAGCCAAAACCCTAACCCCTAACCCTAAATCGTAAACCCAAAACCCTAAGCCCTAAACCGTAAATCCCAAACCCTAAACTTTAAACCCTAAACCCTAAATCCCAAACCCTAAAGCCTAAACCCGAAACCTTAAGCCCTAAAGGTTAAACTCTAAACTCTAAACCATAAACCTTAAACCCTAAACCCTATACCCGAAACCATAGACCCTAAACCCTAAACCCTAAATCCTAAACCCTAAACCCGAACCCCTAAACCAGTAACCTTAAACCCTAAACAATAAACGCAAAACCCAAAATCCTAAACCCTAAACCAGAAACCCTAAACCCTAAACCCTAAACCCGAAAACCCAAACCCTAATACCTAAACCCTAAACCCTAAACCCTAAACCCAAAACCCTCAACCCTACACCCTAAATCCCAAACCCTAAACCCAAACCCTAACTTCAAACCCTAAACACTAAACCCAAAACCCTCGACCCTAAACCCTAAATCCCAAACCCTAATCCCAAACCCTAACCCTAAACCCTAAACCCTAACCCCTAAACCCTAACCCCAAACCCTAAACCTTAAACCCTAGACCCTAAACCCAAAACCCAAAACCAGAAACCCTAAACTCAGAACCCAAAAACCGAAACCCTAAAACCTAAACACCTAAACCCTAAACCCTAAACACTAAATCTTAAAGCCCAAACCCTAAATGCTAAACCCGAAACCCCAAGCCCTAAAGGCTAAACTATAAATAATAAACCTTAAATCCCAAACCCTATACCCGAAACCGTAGACCCAAAACACTAAACTCTAAACCCTAAACACTCAACCCGTAACCCTAAACCCTAAACCCTAAACCCTAAACCCAAAACCATAAACCCGAAACCCTAAACCCAAAACCCTGAAGTCGAAACCCTAACCCAAAACCCTAACCCTAAAGAGTAAATCCTAAACCATAAACCCAAAGCCCTAAACCCTAAAACCAAAACCCTAAACCCTAAACCCTAACCCCAAAATCCCAAACCCTAACCCCAAACCCTAAACTCTAAACCTTAAACCTTAAACCATAAACCCTCGACCCTAAACCCTATATCCCAAACCCTAACCCCAAACCCTAACCCCAAACCCTATGCCCTAAACCCTAAACCGTAAACTCTAAACCCTAAGCCCGAAACTCCATACACTAACCCCTAAACCCTAAATGCTAAACCGTAAAGCCTATACCCGAAACCCTAAACCCGAAACCCTAAACCCTAAACCCTAAACCCTAAACCCTAAACCCGAAAACCTAAATCCCAAACCCAAAACCCAAAACCCTAAACCCTAAACACGAAACCCTAAACCCTAAACGTTAAACCCTGAACCCTAAACCCAAAACCCTAAACCCAGTACCCTAAACCCTAAACCTAGAACCCTAAACCCTAAAACCCAAAACCTAAAATCTAAGCACTTAAAGCCTAAACCCTACACCCCAAACTCTAAACCATAAACGCTAAACCCTAAACCCTAAACCCTAACGCCAAATCCTAACCCCAAACCCTAAACCCTAAAAACGAAACCCTAAACCCTATACCCTACACGTTAAACCCCAAACCATAAACCCTAAATCCTAAACCCTAAACCCAAAATCCTAAACCCCTAAAACACAAACCGTAAAACCTAAATGCCAAAACCCTTAACCCTAAACCATAAGCCCTAAACCCTAAACACTAAACCCTAACCCCTAAAGCCTAAATCCTAAACCCTAACCCAAAACCCAAAACCATATACCCTAAACCCTAAAACCTAAACCCAAAACCCAAAACCCTAAACCCAGAACCCTAAACCCTAAAATCCAAACCCTAAAACTTAAACAACTAAACCCTAAACCCTAAACCCTAAACCCTAAACCCTAAACCTTAAATCCTAAACCCTAACCCCAAACCATAACCCCAAACCCTAAACCATAAACCCTAAACCCTATACCCTAAACCGTAAACCCTAAACTCTAAAGCCTAAACACTAAACTGTAAAACCTAAGCCCTAAACCCTAAACCCTAAAGCCTAAACCCAAAACCCGAAACCCTAAACCCAAAACCCTAAACCCTAAATCATAAACCCTAAACTCGACACCCTAACCCCAAACCCTAAAACCTAAACTCTAAACCGTAAAACCTAAACCCTAAAACCTAAACACCCAAACCCTAAACCCTAAACCCTAAACCCTACACCCTAAACCCTGAACCCTAAACATTAAAACCTAAACCCTAAACCCTAAACCTAGAACCCTAAACCCAAAACCCTAAACCCTAAAACCTAAACATCTAAACCCTAAACCTTAAAGACAAAACCCTACCCTAAACCCTAAACGCTAAATTCTAAACCCTAACCCCAAACCCTAACCCCAAACCCTAAACCCTAAACCCTAAACCCTAAACACTATACCCTAAACGTTAAACCTTAAACCCCAAACCCTAAACCCAAAACCCTAAACCCAGAACCCTAAGCCCTAAAACCCAAACCCTAGAACCTAAACCTGAAACCCTAAACAAGAAACCCAAAACCTGAAACCCTAACCCAAAACCCTAACCCCAAACACTAAACCCCAAACCCCAAACCATAAACGCTAAACCCAACACCCTAAACACGAAACCCTAACCCAAATCCTAAACCCAATAACCCTAAACCCAAAACCTGAAAGCCCAAACCCTAAATTCTAAACCCTAAACCCTAATCCTTAAACCCGAAACCCTATACCCGAAACCCTAAAGTGGAAACCCAAAAGTTGAAACCCTAACCCAAAACCCAAAACCCAAAATCGTAAACCCTAAACCCTAAGACCTAAACCCCAAACCCAAAATCCTAAACCCGAAACCCTAAACCCTAAACCCTAAACCCTAAAGCCGAAACGCTAACCCAAAACCCAAAACCCAAAACCCTAAACCCTAAACCCTACACCCTAAACCCTAAATTCTAAACCCTAACCCCTAAACCCTAAACACTAAACCCTAAACCCCAAACCCTAAACCCAGAACCCTAAACACAAAACCCAAACCCTAAAACAAAAACACCAAAGCCCTAAACCCTAAACCCTAAACCCAAAATCTTTGACCCTAACCCCAAATCCTAACCCCAAACCCTAAACCCGAAACCTATAACCCCAAACCCTAAACCCTAAACCCTAAACCCAGAACCCTAAACCCTAAAACCCAAACCCTAAAACAAAAACACCTAAACCCTAAAACCCAAACCCTAAACCCTAAACCCTAAACCCTAAACCCTAAATCGAAACCCTAACCCCAAACCCTAAACGCTAAACCCTAAATCCTAAACCCTAAAACCAGAACCCTAAACCCTAAAACCCAAACCCTAAAACCTACACACCTAAACCCTAAACCCTAAATCCTAAAACCCAAACCCTAAAACCTAAACACCTAAACCCTGAACCCTAAACCCTAAACCGAAAATGCTAAACCCTAACCCCAAACCCTAAACCCAAAACACTAAACCCTAAACCCTAAAGCCTAAACCCAAAACCCTAAATCGAAAGCCCTAAATCGGAAACCATAACCCGTAAACCCTAAACCCTAATCCCTAAACCCTAAACCCGTAACCCGTAACCCTAAAGCCAAAACCCTAACCCAAAACCCTAACCCTAAACCATAAACCCTAAACCCTAAACCATAAACTTGAAAACCTAAACCCTAAACCCTAAAACCTAAACACGAAACCCTAAACCCGTATCCCTAAACCATACACACTAAACCCTAAACCCTAAACGATAAAACCTGAACCCAAAACCCTACACCCTAAACCCAGAACCCTAAACCCTAAAACCCAAACCCAAAAACCTAAGCACCTAAACCCTAAACCGTAAACCCCAAACCCTAAACCCTAAACCCTAAATTCTAAATCGAAACCCCAAACCCTGACCCTAAACACCATACCCTAAAACCGGAACCCTAAACCCTATATCCTAATCCCTAAACCCTAAACCTGTAACTCGTAACCCTAAAGCCAAAACCCTAACCCAAAACCCTAACCCTAAACCATAAACCCAAAACTTGAAAACCTAAACCCTAAACCCTAAACCCTAAACACGAAACCCTAAACCCGTATCCCTAAACCCTACACACTGAACCCTAAACCCTAAACGATAAAACCTGAACCCAAAACCCTACACCCTAAACACAGAACCCTAAACCTTAAAACCCAAACCCAAAAACCTAAGCACCTAAGCCCTAAACCGTAAACCATAAACCCTAAATTCTAAACCGCAACCCCAAACCCTAACCCTAAACACCATACCCTAAAACCGAAACCCTAAACCCTATACCCTAAACGTTAAACCCCAAACCCTAAACCCTAAATCCTAAACCCTAAACCCAGAACCCAAAACCCTAAAACCCAAACCCTAAAACCTACACACAAAAACCCTAAACCCTAAACCCTAAGTCCAAAACCCTAACCACTAAACCCTAAATCCTAAACCCTAACCCCAAACCCTCAACCATAAACCTTAAATCCAAAACCCTAACCCCAAACCCTTAACCGTAAATCCGAAACCCTAAATCCTATACCCTAAACCCTAAACTCTAAACCCTAAACCCTAAACCCTAAACCCTAAACCCTAAACCCTAAACTCGAAACACTAAACCCTAAACCCAAACCCTAAATCATAAACCCTAAGCCCTGAACCCCAAACCTTAAACCCCAAACCCTAACCCCTAAACCCTAAACCCTAAACTCGAAACCGTAACCCGAAATCCTAACCCCAAACTCTAAACCCTAAACCCTAAACCCTAAACCCGAAAACCCTAAAACCTAAATCCAAAACCCTAAACCACAAACCCAAATCCCTAAAACCTAAACCCTAAACTGTAAAACCCAAACGCTAAAACCTAAACACCTCAACCCTAAACCCTAAACCCCAAATCATAAACCTAAACCCTAAACCCTAAACCTGAAATCCTACCCTAATCCTTAAACCCTAAACCCTAAACCTTAAACCCTAAACCCTAAAACCTAAATCCAAACCCCAAACCCTAACCCGGGAACCCTAAACCCTAAACCCTAAAACCCTAAAACCTAAACCCGAAAACCTAAATCGAAAACCCGAAACCGTAAAACCTATGCTCTAAAACGTAAACACCTAAACCCTAAACCCTAAACCCTAGACACTATACCCTAAACGCTAACTCTAAACCCAAAGCGCTAAACTAAAAACCCTAAACCCCAAATTCTAAACACAAAATCATAAACCCGAAACACTAAAACCTAAACCCTAAATACAAAATCCTAAACCCTGAACCTTAAACCCTAAAACATAAACACCCAAACCCTAAAACCTAAAATCCTAAGACCTAATACGAAACCCTAAACCTTAAACCCAAAACCCTACACCTTAAAACCTAAACATTAAACCCAAAACCGTTAACACTAAACCCTAAACCCTAACCCTAAACCGTAAACACTAAACTCTAAACCACCAACCCTAAACCCTAAACCACCAATCCTAAACCCTAAACCCTAAACCCTAAACCCAAAATCCAAGAGCTTAAAATCCCTAAACAAAAAACCCCAACTCCAAACCCTAACACCAAACCCAAAACACCTAACCCCAAACCCCAAATCCTAAACCCAATAACCCTAAACCCAAAACCTTTAACCCTAAACCCAAAACCCAAAACCCTAAACCCTAAACCCTAAACCCTAAACCCAAAACCCTAAACCAGAAACCCTAAACTTGAAACTCCAACCTGCAACCCTAACCCCAAACCCTAAACCCTAAACCTTAAACCACAAACCCTGAACCCAAAACCCTAAACCCTAAACCATAAACCCTAAATCCTAAACCCTAACCCCAAACCCTAACCCAAACCAAATAATCTAAACCATCAACCCTAAATGTTAAATCCTACACCCTAAACCCTAAACACAGACCCCTAAACCCTAAAATCGAAACGCTAAAACCTAAACACCTAACCCTTAAACCCTAAACCCTAAACCCTAAACTCTAAATCCTAAACCCTAACCCCAAACCCTAAACCTTAAACCCTAAACCCTACACCCTAAACCCTAAACCCTAAACCTAGAACCCTAAACCCTAAAACCCTAACCGTCAAACCTAAACACCTAAACCCTAAACCCTAAACCCTAAATCCTAAAGCCTAAACCCTAAAGCCTAAACCCGAAACCCTAAGCCATAAAGGTTAAATCCTAAACCCTAAACCATAAACCTTAAACCCTAAACCCTATACAAGAAACCGTAGACCCTAAACCCTAAACCCTAAACCCTAAACTCGAAACCCTAAACCCGTAATCCTAAACCCTAAACCCAAAATCAAAAACCCTAAACCCGAAACCCTAAACCCCAAACACTAAATTCGAAACCGTAACCCAAAACCCTAAACCCTAAAACCCAAAACCTAAAACCGAAACCCTAAACCCTAAACCCTAAACCCTAAATCCCAAACCCAAACTCCAAACCCTAAATCCCAAACCCCAACCACAAACCCTAAACACTAAACCAAAAACCCTAACTCCAAACCCTAACCCCTAACCAAAAACCCCTAACCCAAAACCCCAAATCCTAAACCTAATAACCATAAACCCAAAACCCAAAACCCTAAACCCTAAACCCCAAACCCTAAACACTAAACCCCAAACCCAAAACACTAAACCCTAAACCCTAAACCCTAAACCCTAAATCGAAAACCCAAAACCTGAAACCCAATACCTGAAACCCAAACCCCAAACCCTAAATCCTAAACCCTAAACCCTAAACCATAAACACTAAATCCTAAACCCTAACCCTAAACCCTAAACGTTAAAACCTAAACACCTAAACCCTAAACCCCAGACCATAAAACCTAAACACCTAAACCCTAAACCCTAAACCCTAAACCACAAAACCTAAACCCTAAACCCTAATCCTAAACCCTAACCCCAAACCCTAAGCCAAAACCCTAACCCCTAACCCTAAATCGTAAACCCAAAACCCTAAGCCCTAAACCGTAAATCCCAAACCCTAAACTTTAAACCCTAAACCCTAAATCCTAAACCCTAAAGCCTAAACCCGAAACCTTAAGCCCTAAAGGTTAAACTCTAAACTCTAAACCATAAACCTTAAACCCTAAACCCTATACCCGAAACCATAGACCCTAAACCCTAAACCCTAAATCCTAAACCCTAAACCCGAACCCCTAAACCAGTAACCTTAAACCCTAAACAATAAACGCAAAACCCAAAATCCTAAACCCTAAACCAGAAACCCTAAACCCTAAACCCTAAACCCGAAAACCCAAACCCTAATACCTAAACCCTAAACCCTAAACCCTAAACCCAAAACCCTCAACCCTACACCCTAAATCCCAAACCCTAAACCCAAACCCTAACTTCAAACCCTAAACACTAAACCCAAAACCCTCGACCCTAAACCCTAAATCCCAAACCCTAATCCCAAACCCTAACCCTAAACCCTAAACCCTAACCCCTAAACCCTAAACCCTAAACCCTAAATCCTAAACCCTAACCCCCAACCCAAAGCCAAAACCCTAACCCCTAACTCTAAACCGTAAACCAAAAACCTTAACCCCCAAACCCTAAACTCTAAACCCTAAACCCTAAACCCTAAACACTAAACCGTAAAGCCTAAACCCAAAACCCTAAAACCTAAACCCTAAACCCTAAACCATAAACCATAAACCAAAAACCCTAAACCCAAAACCCGAAAACCTAAACCCTAAACCTTAAACCCTAAACCCAAAACCCTAAACCCTAAACCCTAAACCCGTAAACCTAAACCCAACACCATAAAACCGAAACCCTAAACGTTAAAACCTGAACCCAAAACCGTAAACCCTAAACCCAAAACCCTAAAACCGAAACCCTAAAACCTAAGCACGTAAACCCTAAACCCTAAAGCCTAAACCCTAAACCCTAAATCCTAAACCCTAAACCCCAAACCCTAAACCCTATATCCTAAACCCTAATACCCAACCCTAAGCCCAAAGCCTAACCCCTAACCCTAAACCGTAAACCCAAAACCCAAAACCCAAAACCATAAACTCTAAACCCTAACCCCTAAACCTTAAACGCTAAACCGTAAAGCCTAAACCCGAAACCCTAAAACCTAAACCCTAAACCCTGAACCATAAACCATAAACCGTAAAACCAAAACCCGTAAACCTAAACCCTAAACCCTAAACCCTAAACCCTAAACCTAAACCCAACACCCTAAAACCTAAACCCTAAATGTTAAAACCTGAACCCTAAACCCTAAACCCTAAACCCAAAACCCTAAACCCTAAACCCTAAAACCCAAACCCTAAAACCTAAGCACGTAAACACTAAACCCTAAAGCCTAAAGCCTAGACCCTAAAATCCAAACCCTAAACCCGAAATCCAAAAACCTAAACCCTAAACCCTAAACCCTAAACCCGAAACCCTAAACCCAAAACCCTAAACCCTAAACCCAGAACCCTAAACCCTAAAATCCAAACACTAAAACTTAAACGCCTAAACCCTAAACCCTAAACCCTAAACCAAAAACCATTAACCCTAAACCCTAAACCTTAAATCCTGAACCTTAACCCCAAAGCCTAACCCCAAACCCTAAACCGTAAACCGTAAACCCTAAACCCTATACCCAAAACCCTAAACCCTAAACTCTAGACCCTAAACCTGAAACCCTAAGCCCTAAACCCTAAACCCTAAACCCTAAACCCGAAACCCTAAACCCCAAACCCAAAACCCTAAATCCTAAACCCTCAACTCTAAACCCTAAACTCGAAACCCTAAACCCTAAACCTAAACCCTAAACCCAAAACCCTAAACTCGAAACCCTAACCCGAAAACCTAACCCGAAACCCTAAACCTTAAACCCTAAAACCCTAAAACCTAAACCTTAAAACCTAAATCCAATACCCTAAACCCCAAACCCAAATCCCAAAAACCTAAACCCTAAACCGTAAAACCTAAACCCTAAAACCTAAACACATAAACCAAAAACCCTAAACCCTAAACCCTAAACCCGAAATCGTAGACCCTACATCCTAAACCCTAAACCCGAAATCCTAAAGCCTAAACCCTAAGCCCTAAACCCTAAACCCTAAACCTTAAACCCTAAACCCAAAACTAGAAACCCTAAACCAAAACCCTAACCCCAATCCCTAAACCCTATACCCTAACCACCAAACCCTAAACACTTAAACCCTAAACCCTAAACCCTAAACCTTAAACCCTAATTCATAAACCCTAAACCCTAAACTCTAAACCCGAAATGCTAAAGCCCAAAGCCTAAAGCCTAAAGCCTAAAGCCTAAAGCCTAAAGCCTAAACCCGAAACCCTAACCCGAAACCCTAACCCAAAACCCAAAACCCTAAAACATAAACACTAAACCCAAATCGCTAAATCTTAAACCCTAAATCCGAATCCCTAACCCCAAACCCTATCCCAAAACCCAAAACCCAAAACCCAAAACCGAGAACCCTAAACCCTAAAACACAAAGCCTAAACCTTAAACCCTAAACCCTAAACCTTAAACCCAAAGCACAAAACGCTAAAACCCAAACCCTAAAACCTAAACACCTAAACCTTCAACCCTAAACCCTAAACCCTAAACCCTAAATCTTAAACCCTAACCCCAAACCCTAAACCCTATATCCTAAACCCTAATACCCAACCCTAAGCCCAAAGCCTAACCCCTAACCCTAAACCGTAAACCCAAAACCCAAAACCCAAAACCATAAACTCTAAACCCTAACCCCTAAACCTTAAACGCTAAACCGTAAAGCCTAAACCCGAAACCCTAAAACCTAAACCCTAAACCCTGAACCATAAACCATAAACCGTAAAACCAAAACCCGTAAACCTAAACCCTAAACCCTAAACCCTAAACCCTAAACCTAAACCCAACACCCTAAAACCAAAACCCTAAATGTTAAAACCTGAACCCTAAACCCTAAACCCTAAACCCAAAACCCTAAACCCTAAACCCTAAAACCCAAACCCTAAAACCTAAGCACGTAAACACTAAACCCTAAAGCCTAAAGCCTAGACCCTAAAACCCAAACCCTAAACCCGAAATCCAAAAACCTAAACCCTAAACCCTAAACCCTAAACCCGAAACCCTAAACCCAAAACCCTAAACCCTAAACCCAGAACCCTAAACCCTAAAATCCAAACACTAAAACTTAAACGCCTAAACCCTAAACCCTAAACCCTAAACCAAAAACCATTAACCCTAAACCCTAAACCTTAAATCCTGAACCTTAACCCCAAAGCCTAACCCCAAACCCTAAACCGTAAACCGTAAACCCTAAACCCTATACCCAAAACCCTAAACCCTAAACTCTAGACCCTAAACCTGAAACCCTAAGCCCTAAACCCTAAACCCTAAACCCTAAACCCGAAACCCTAAACCCCAAACCCAAAACCCTAAATCCTAAACCCTCAACTCTAAACCCTAAACTCGAAACCCTAAACCCTAAACCTAAACCCTAAACCCAAAACCCTAAACTCGAAACCCTAACCCGAAAACCTAACCCGAAACCCTAAACCTTAAACCCTAAAACCCTAAAACCTAAACCTTAAAACCTAAATCCAATACCCTAAACCCCAAACCCAAATCCCAAAAACCTAAACCCTAAACCGTAAAACCTAAACCCTAAAACCTAAACACATAAACCAAAAACCCTAAACCCTAAACCCTAAACCCGAAATCGTAGACCCTATATCCTAAACCCTAAACCCGAAATCCTAAAGCCTAAACCCTAAGCCCTAAACCCTAAACCCTAAACCTTAAACCCTAAACCCAAAACTAGAAACCCTAAACCAAAACCCTAACCCCAATCCCTAAACCCTATACCCTAACCACCAAACCCTAAACACTTAAACCCTAAACCCTAAACCCTAAACCTTAAACCCTAATTCATAAACCCTAAACCCTAAACTCTAAACCCGAAATGCTAAAGCCTAAAGCCTAAAGCCTAAAGCCTAAAGCCTAAAGCCTAAAGCCTAAACCCGAAACCCTAACCCGAAACCCTAACCCAAAACCCAAAACCCTAAAACATAAACACTAAACCCAAATCGCTAAATCTTAAACCCTAAATCCGAATCCCTAACCCCAAACCCTATCCCAAAACCCAAAACCCTAAACCCTAAATCGAGAACCCTAAACCCTAAAACCCAAAGCCTAAACCATAAACCCTAAACCCTAAACCTTAAACCCAAAGCCCAAAACCCTAAAACCCAAACCCTAAAACCTAAACACCTAAACCTTCAACCCTAAACCCTAAACCCTAAACCCTAAATCTTAAACCCTAACCCCAAACCCTAACCCCAAACCCTAAACCCTAAACCGTAAACCCAAAACCAAAAACCCTAAACCAAGAACCCTAAACCCTAAACCCAAAACCCTAAACCCGCAACCCTAAACCCGAAACCCTAAACCCGATACCCTAACCCCAAACCCTAACCCTAAACCCTAAACCCTAAACCATAAACCCTAAATCCGAAACCCTAACCCCAAAACCTAACCCCAAACCCTAAATCCTAAAACCTAAACCCTAAACACTAAACCCTAAACCCAAAACCCATAACCATAAACCCCAAAACCCAAACTGTAAAAGCTAAACGCTTAAGCCCTAAACCCTAAACCCCAAACACTAAACCATGAACGCTAAACCCTAAACCCCAAACCCTAAACCCTAAACCCTAAGCCCTCAACCTTAAACCCTAAACCCTAAACCCTAAACCCTAAAACCCAAACCCTAAAACCTAAACACCTAAACCTTAAACCCTAAACCCTAAATCCTAAACCCTAAATCTTAAACCCTAACCCCAAACACTAACCCCAAACCCTAAACCCTAAACCGTAAATCCTAAACCCAGAACCCTAAACCCTAAAACCCAAACCCAAAGACCCAAACACCTAAACCCTAAACCCTAAACCCTAAACCCTAAACCCTAAACCCTAAACACTAAACACTAAATCCTAAAAGCTAAGCCCAAACCGTAACCCGAAACCCTAAACCCTAAACCCTAAACCATAAATCCAAAATTCGAAAGCCGAAACCCTAAACCTTAAACCCTAAACCCTAAACCCAAAACCCAAAACCCAAAATCCAAAACCCTAAACCCGAAAGACGAGACCCTAAACCCTAAACCTTAAACCCTAAACCCTAAACCCTAAATTCTAAGCCTTAAACCCAAAACCCTAAACTCTAAACCCGAAACCCTAAGCCTTAAACAGTAAGCCCGAAACAAAAAACCAAAAACCCTAAACCCTAAACCCTAAACCCACAATCCTAAACTCGATACCCAAACCCCAAACCCTAAACCTTGAGCCCTAAACCTTAACCCATAAACTCTAAATCCGAAACCCTAACCCCAAAACCTAACCCCAAACCCTAAATCCTAAACCCTAAACTCAAAACCCTAAACCCTAAACCCAAAACCCAGAACCATAAACCCCAAAACCCAAACTGTAAAACCTAAATGCCTAAGCCCTAAATCCTAAAGACTAAACTCAAAACCCACAATCCGAAACCCTATCCCTAAACCCTAAACCCTAAACCTTAAACCCTAAACCTAAAACCTTAAACCCTAAACCTTAAACCCTAAACACAAAACCCTAAACCCTAAAACCCAAACCCTAAAACCTAAACACTTAAACCTTAAACCCTAAACACTAAACCCTAAACCCTAAACCCTAAATCTTAAACCCTAACCCCAAACCCAAAAACCTAAACCCTAAATCCTAAACCCTAGACCCTAAACGGAGAACCCTAAACCCTAAAACCCAAACCCAAAGACCTAAACACCTAAACCCAAAACCCTAAACCCCAAACCCTAAATCCTAAACACTAAACCCTAAACCCTAATTCCTAAAATCTAAGCCCAAACCGTAACCCGAAACCCTAAACCCCCCACCCTAAACCCTAAACCCTAAACCCTAAACCCTCAACCATAAACCCTAAACCCTAAACCCTAAACCCTAAACCCTAAACCCTAAACCCAAAACCAAAACCTCAAAACCCTAAACCCTAAACCCGAAACCCTAAAACCAAACCGCTAAAACCTAAACACTATATTCTAAACCCTAAACCCTTAACCCGAAACCCGAAACCCTAAACCCTACGCCCTAAACCCTAAGCCCGAAACCCTAAGCCCTAAACCCTAAACCTAAACCCTAAACCAAGAACACTAAGCCCTAAAACGCAAACCCAAAAACATAAACACCTAAACCCAAAACCCTAAACTCTAAACCCTAAACCCTAAACCCAAATCCTAAAACCTAACCCCAAACCCTAATCGCAAACACTGAACCCTAAATCCGAAACCCTACACCCTAAACCCTAAACTGTAAACCCTAAACCTTAATCCCGAAACCCTAAACCCTAAACCCCAAAACTTAAATTCTAAAGCCAAAATCCTAAACCCTAAGACCAAAACCCTAAACCCTGAACGCCCTAAATCCTAAACCCTAAACCCTAAACCCTAAACCCTAAACCCTGAACCCTAAACCCTAAACCCTAAACCCTAAGCCCTAAATCCGAAACCGTAAACTCGAAACCCTAAACCCGAAAGCCTAACCCCAAACCATAAACCATAAACCCTAAACCCTAAACCCTAAACCCAAAACGCAAAACCCTCAACCCTGAACTCTAAACTAGAAACCCTAAACCCTAAACCACGAACGCTAAACCCTAAACCCTAAACCATAAACCCGAAACACGAAACCCTAAGCCCTAAATCCTAAACCCTAAACCCTAAACCCTAAACCCTAAACCCTAAACCCAAACACTAAACCGTAAACCCTAAACCCAAAATCCTAAACTCGAAGCCCTAACTCGACACCCTAAACCCTAAACCCGAAACCCTAAACCCTAAACCAAAAACCCTAAACCCTAAACCCAAAACCCTGAACGCTAAACCCTAAACCCTAAACCCTAAACCCTAAACCCTAAACCCAAAACCCTAAATCTTAAACCCTAACCCCAAACCCTAACACCAAACCCTAAACCCTAAACCTTAAACCCTAAAACCTAAACCCTCAAACCTAAACACCTAAACCCTAAACCCTACACCAAGAATCCTAAACCCTAAAACGCAAAATCCTAAACTCTAACCCCAAACCCTAACCGCAAACCCAAAACCCTAAACACTAAACCCTAAACCCTACAAGTAAAACCCTAAACCGTAAACAGAAAACCCCAAACCACAAACCCTAAACCCTAAACCCTAAACCCGAAACCTTAAACCCTAAACCAAAAATCCTAAACCCTAACCCCAAACCCTAACCGCAAAACTTAAACCATAAACACAAAACCCTAAATCGTAAACCCTAAACCATAAATTCTAAACCCTAAACCCTAAATCGTAAACACTAAACCCTAAACCCTAAATCCCAAACCCTAAACCCTAAACCCCAAACTTGAACCCCTAAACCCTAAACCCTAAACCTTGAACGCTAAACCCTAAACCCTAAAGCCTAAACACTAAATCCTAAACCCTAAACCCTAAATCTGGAACCCTAACCACTAAAACCCAAACCCTGAAACATAAACACCTAAACCCTAAACCTGAGCCCAAACTGTAAACCTAAACCCTAAACCCTAAACCACAAACCCCCAACCTTAAACCCTAAACCCTAAAACGTAAACCCTAAACCGAAAACACTAAACCATAAACACTAAACCTGATAGCCGAAACCCTAAATCCTAAACCATAAACCCTAAACCCAAAACCCTGAACCCAAACTCGAAACCTGAAACCCTAAACCCTAAACCCTGAACGCTAAACCCTGAACCCCAAACCGTAAACCCTAAACCCAAAACCCTAATCCCGAAACCCAAAACTCGAAACCCTAAGCCCTAAATCCTAAACCCTAAACCCTAAACCCAAAACCCGAAACCCAAAACCCTAAACCCTAAACCCTAAACCCAAAACCCGAAACCCAAAACCCAAAATCCTAAATCCTAAACCAAAAACCCTAAACCTGAAACCCGAAACCCTGAACCCCAAACCCTAAACCCTAAACCCTAAACTCGAAACCCGAAACTCGAAACCCTAACCCCAAATCGTAACCACAAACCCTAAAACCTAAACCCTAAACCCCTAACCCTAAACACTAAACCCTAAACCCTAAACCCAAAACCAAGAACCCTAAACCCTAAAACGCAAACCCTAAAACCTAAACACCTAAACCCTGAACCTTAAACTCTAAACCGTAAACCATAAACCTGAAACCCAAAACCCAAAACCCAAAATCCTAAACCCTAACCCCAAACCCTAACCGCAAACCCTAAACCCTAAACCCTAAACCCTACAAGCAAAACACTAAACCGTAAACACTAAACCCTATACCATAAATCCCAAACCCTAAACTCCAAACCCTAAACCCTAAACCATAAACCATAAACCTAAAATTCGAAACTCTAACCCCAAAACCTAACCCCAAACACTAAATCCTAAACCCTAAACCCTAAACCCTAAACCCAAAACCCATAACCATAAAGCCCAAGACCCGAACTTTAAAACCTAAACGCCTAAGCCCTAAACCCTAAACCCTAAACCATGAACGCTAATCCCTAAACCCCAAACCCTAAACCTTAAACCATAACCCCTAAAACCTAAAACCTAAACCCTAAACCCTAAACCCAAAACCCTAAACCCTAACACCCAAAACCTAAAACCTAAACACCTAAACCTTAAACCCTAAACCCTAAACCCAAAACCCTAAATCTTAAACCCTAACCCCAAACCCTAAACCCTAAACTCTAAACCCAAAACACTATACCCTAAACCCTAAACCCTAAACCCTAAACACTAAACCCTAAACCCCAAATCCTAAAACCTAAGCCCAAACTGTAACACCAAACCCTAAACCATAAACCCTAAATCCGAAACCCGAAACCCTAAAACCTACACCCTAAACCCAAAACCCAAAACCCCAAACCCCAAACCCTAAACTCGAAAGCCGAGACCCTAAACCCTAAACCCTAAACCCAAAACCCTAAAACCTAAACCTTAAACCCTAAACCCTAAACCCTAAATTCTAAACCTTAAACCCAAAACCCTAAACCCGAAACTCCAAACCCTAAGCACTAAACCCAAAGTCCGAAACCCAAAACCCGAAACCCGAAACCCTAAAACCTAAACCCTAAACCCTTAACCCTAAACCCTAAATTCTAAACCTTAAACCCAAAACCTAAAACCCGAAACCCGAAACCCTAAGCCCTAAACCCTAAGTCCGAAACCCAAAACCCAAAACCCTAAACCCTAAACCTGCAATCCTAAATCCTAAACCCTAAACCCTAAACCTGCAACCCTAAACCCGAAACCCTAAACCCGATACCCTAACCACGAAACCTAACCCCAAACCCTAAACCCTGAACCCTAAACCCTAAACCATAAACCCTAAATTTGAAATCCTAATCCAAAAACATAACCACAAACCCTAAATCCTAAACCCTCAATCCGAAAACCTAACCACAAACCCAAAACACTAAACCCTAAACCCTAAACCTTAAACCCTAAACCCCAAACCCTAAACCCTAAACCTTAAACCCTAAACCTCAAAACCCAAATCCTAAAACCTAAACACCTAAATCTTAAACCCTAAACCCTAAACCCTAAACCCTAAATCTTAAACCCTAACCCCAAACCCTAAACCCTAAACCCTAAACCCTAAACCCAAAACCCCAAACCCTAAAACCCAAACCCAAAGACCTAAACACCTAAACCCTAAACCCTAAACCCTAAACCCTAAACCCTAAATCCTAAACACTAAACCCTAAACCGTAATTCCTAAAACCTAAGCCCAAACCGTAACCCGAAACCCTAAATCCTAAACCCCCCACACTAAACCCTGAACCCTAAACCCTAAATCCTAAACGCTAAACCCTAAACCCTAAACTATAAATCCTAAACCCTAAACCCGAAACCCTAAATCTTAAACCCAAAACCCTAAACCCAAAACCCAAAACCCTAAACCTTAAACCGTAAATTGAAAACCCAAAACCCTACAGCCTAAACCCAAAACCCAAAACCATAAACCCTAAACCCGAAACCCTAAAACCTAAACCCTAAATCCTAAACCCTACATTCTAAACCCTAAACCCTAAACCCGAAACCCAAAACCCAAAACCCTAAACCCTAAACCCTAAGCCTGAAACCCTAAGCCCTAAACCCTAAACCAAGAACACTAAGCCGTAAAACGCAAACCAAAAAACATAAACACTTAAACCCTAAAACCTAAACTCTAAACCCTAATCCGAAACCCTAAACCCTAAACTCTAAAGCCTAAACCCTAAACACGAAACCCTAAACCCGAAACCCCAAAACATAAATTCTAAACCCTAAACCGTAAACCCCAAGCCCTAAACCCTAAACCCTAAACGCCCTAAACCCTAAATCCTA
>NW_026651688.1:0-10000 GCF_029873635.1 Malania oleifera | reverse complement strand
CCTAAATCAAAAGTACTATACCCGAAACCCTAAAACCATAAACCCTAAACTCTAAACCCTAAACACCTAAACCCTAAACTTTAAATCCTAAACTCGAAACCCGAAACCCGAAACACTAAACCCTAAAGCCTAAAGCCTAAACCCTAAACCCTAAAACCTAAACCCTAAACCCTAAACCATTAACCCTAAACCCTATACCCTAAACCTTAAAACCCAAACCCTAAAACCTAAACACCTACACAGTAAACCCTAAACCCTAAACGCTAAATCCTAAACCCTAAATCTGAAACCCTAACCCCAAACCCTAAACCCAAACCCTAAACCCAAAATCGTAAACCATATACCGTAAACCGAGAACCCTAAACCCTAAAACCCAAACCCTAAATCCTAGACACCTAAACCCTAAACCCTAAATCCTAAACCCTAAACCCTAAACCCCAAATCCTAAACCCTAACCCCAAACCCTAAACCCTAAACCCTAAACCCTAAACCCTAAACCCCAAACCCTAAACCTTAAACCCTAAACCCTAAACCCTAAGCCCTAAACCCGTAACCCCAAACCCTAAACCCTAAACCCGCAAACCTAAACCCGAAACCTTAAACCCGATAACCTAAACCTTAAACCTTAAACCCTAAACCCTAAACCCGCAACCCTAAACTCGAAACCCTAAACTCGATATCCTAACCCCCAACCCTAACCCCAAACACTAAATCCTAAACCCTAAACCCTAAACTCTAAACCATAAACCCAAAACCCAAAACCATAAACCTTGAAACCCAAACCGTAAAACCAAAACGCCTAAGCCCTAAACCCTAAACGCTAAACTCTAAACCCTAAATACGAAAACCTAACCTTAAACCCTAAACCTTAAAGCCCAAAGCTTAAACCAAAAACCCAAAACCCTAAATCCCAAACCCTAAAACTTGAACACCAAAACCATAAAACCTAAACCCTAAAACCTAAACCCTAAACCCAAACCCTAAACCCTAACCCCAAACCCTAAACCCTAAACCCTAAACCCTAAACCCAGAACCCTAAACCATAAACCCAAACCCAAATACCTAAACCCTAAACACTAAATCCTAAAACCAGAGCCCGAACCCTAACCCTAAACCCTAAACCCTAAACCCTAAACCCGAAACCCAAAACCCGAAACCCTAAATCTTAAACCCTAACCCCAAACCTGAAACCCAAACCCTAAACCCAAAACCCAAAACCCTAACCCTAAAAACTAAACCGTAAACCCTAAACCCGAAACGCTAAACCCTAAACCCTAAACCCTAAACACTAAACCCTAAACCCGAAACCCGAAACCTAAAACCCTAAACCCAAAATTCTAAACCCTAAACCCTAAACGCCAAACCCTAAACCCCAAACCCTAACTCTAAAACCCTAACCCCAAAACCCTAAACTCGAAGCCCTAACCTGAAGCCCTAAACCCTAAACCCTAAACCCTAACACTAAGCCCTAAACTTGAAACCCGAAACCCTATACCCTAAACCGTAAACCAAAAACACTAAACCCTAAACCCGAAACCTTGAACGCTAAACCCTAAACCCTAAACCTAAACCTAAACCTAAACCTAAACCCTAGACCCTAAACCCTAAATCCTAAACCCGAAACCCGAAACCATAAACCCTAAAACCTAAACCCTAAAACCCAAAAACCTAAACCCTAAACCCTAAACCCAAAGTCCTAAACCCAAATCCCAAACCCTAACCCCAAACCCTAAAACCTAAACCCTAAACCCTTAATCCTAAACCTTAAACCCTAAACCCTAAACCCTAAAACCAAGAACCCTAAACCCTAAAACGCAAACCCTAAAACCTAAACACCTAAACCCTAAACCCTAAACTCGAAACCCTAAACCCTAAACTCGAAACCCTAAACCCTAAACCCAAAATCCTAAACCATAACCCCAAACCCTACCTCAAACCCTAAACCCTAAACCCCAAACCCTAAACGCAAAACCTTAAATTGTAAACACTAAACCCTAAAGACTGAACCCTAAACCCTAAACCCTAAACCCTAAACTCTAAACCAAAAACCCTAAACCCGAAACCATAAATCCTAAAACCTAACACCAAACCATAACCGCAAACCCTAAACCCTAAACGATAAACCCTCAATGCAAAACCCTAAACAGTAAACACTAAACCCTAAACCCTAGACCCAGAACCCAAAACCGTAAATACTAAACCCTAAACCCTAAATCCTAAACCCTAAACCATAAGCCCGGAACCCGAAAACCTAAACCCTAAACCCGAAACCCTACACCCTGAACGGTAAACCCTAAACCGTAAACATTAAACACTAAATCCTAAACCCTAAACCCTAAATCTAGAACCCTAAGCACTAAAACCCAACCTTAAAACCTAAACACCTAAACCCTAACCCCAAACCCTAAACCCTAAACCCTAAACCCTAAACCCTAAACCCTAAACCCTAAACCCTAAACCCTAAACCCAAAATCCTAAATCCTAACCCCAAACCCTAACCGCAAACCCTAAACCCTAAACCCTAAACCCTAAAATCTAAACCCTAAACCCTTAACCCTAAACCCTAAACCCTAAACCCTAAACCCGAAAACCTAAACCCTAAACTCTAAGTCAAAAGCCCTAAACCAAAAATGATAAAAACTAAACCCTAAACCTCAGACCCTAAAAACCCTAAACGCTGAACCCTAAACCCTAAACAAAAAATTCGAAACCCCATGTACAAAACACAAAACCCTAAACCCTAAACACTAAACCCTAAACCCAAAAACCCTAAACCCTAAACTCTAAACCCCAAACACCTCAACCCTAAACACTAAACCCTAAACCCTAAAACCTAAACCCTAAACCCTAAAGACTAACCCAAAACCCAAAACCCTAAACCCGAAACCCTAAACCCTAACCCCAAACCCTAAACCCTAAACCCAAAACCCTAAACCCTAAATCCAAAACACAAACACGAAACCCTAACCCCAAACCATAAACCCTAAACCCTAAACCGCAATACCTAAACCCTAAACCCTAAACCCCAAGCCCTAAAACCTAGAGAACTAAACCCTAAACCCTAAAATCGAAGCCCTAAACCCTAAACCCTAAACCCCAAACCCTTCCCTAAACCTTAAAACCCAAACACTAAACCCTAAACCCTAAACCCTAAACCCAAAACCTTAAACCCTAAACCCTAAACCCAAAACCCAAAACCCAAAACCCAAGACCTTAAACCCTAAACCCGAAACCTTAAACCCTAAACCCTAAACCCTAAAACCAAAACACTAAACCCTACACCCTAAACCATAAACCCCAAGCCCTAATACCTAAAGGTCTAAGCCCTAAACCCCAAAACTGAAACCCTAAACCCTAAACCCAAAACCCAAAACCCTAAACCCAAAACCTTAAACCCTAAACCCAAAACCCAAAACCCAAAACCCAAGACCTTAAACCCTAAACCCAAATCCCTAAACCCTGAACCCTAAACCCTAAAACCCAAACACTAAACCCTAAACCCTAAACCCCAAACCCAAAACCCTAAACCCTAAACCCTAAACCCTACACCCTAAACACTAAAACCCAAACACTAGACCCAAAACCCAAAACCCAAAACCCAAAACCCAAAACCCTAAACCCTAAACCTAAAACCCAAAACCTGAAAACCTAACTTTAAACCCTAAACCGTAAACCGTAAACCCAAAACCCAAAACCCTAAACCCTAAACCCTAAACCCGAAACCCTAAACCCTAAACTCTAAATCAAAAGCCCTAAAACAAAAACCATAAAAACTAAACCCTAAACCCTGGACCCTAAAAACCCTAAACGCTAAACCCTAAACCCTAAACCAAAAACTCGAAACCCCATGTACAAAACACAAAACCCTAAACCCTAAACACTAAACCCTAAACCATAAAACCCAAAACCCTAAACTCTAAACCCTAAACACCTCAACCCTAAACACTAAACCCTAAACCCTAAAACCTAAACCCTAAACCCTAAACACTAACCCAAAACCCAAAACCCTAAACCCGAAACCCTAAACCCTAACCCCAAACCCAAAACCCTAAACCCAAAACCCTAAACGCTAAATCCAAAACACAAACACGAAACCCTAACCCCAAACCATAAACCCTAAACCCTAAACCGTAATACCTAAACCCTAAACCCTAAACCCTAAACCCCAAGCCCTAAAACCTAAAGACCTAAACCCTAAACCCTGAAACCGAAACCGTAAACCCTAAACCCTAAACCCTACCATAAACCCTAAAACCCAAACACTAAACCCTAAACCCTAAACCCTAAACCCAAAACCTTAAACCCTAAACCCTAAACCCAAAACCCAAAACCCAAGACCTTAAACCCTAAACCCGAAACCTTAAACCCTAAACCCCAAACCCTAAAACCAAAACACTAAACCCTAAACCCTACACCCTAAACCATAAACCCCAAGCTTTAATACCTAAAGGTCTAAGCCCTAAACCCCAAAACTGAAACCCTAAACCCTAAACCCTAAACCCTAAACCCAAAACCTTAAACCTTAAACCCAAAACCCAAAACCCAAAACCCAAGACCTTAAACCCTAAACCCAAATCCCTAAATTCTGAACCCTAAACCCTAAAACCCAAACACTAAACCCTAAACCCTAAACCCCAAACCCAAAACCCTAAACCCTAAACCCTAAACCCTAAACCCTAAACACTAAAACCCAAACACTAAACCCTAAACCCTAAACCCTAAACCCAAAACCCAAAACCCTAAACCTAAAACCCAAAACCTGAAAACCTAACCCTAAACCCTAAACCCTAAACCCTAAACCGTAAACCCTAAACAGTAAACCCTTAACCCAAAACCCAAAACCCTAAACCCTAAAACCTAAACCCTAAAACCTAAACACCTAAACCCTAAACCCTAAACCCTAAACCAAGAACCCTAAACCTTAAAACGCAAACCCTAAACCCTAAACACCTAAACTGTAAACCCTAAACTCACCCTAAACCCTAAACCCGAACCCTAAACCTTAAACCCAAAATCCTAAACCCTAACCCCAAACCCTAACCGCAAACGCCAAACCCTAAACCCTAAACCCTAAATGCAAAACTGTAAACCCTAAACACTAAACCCTAAACCCTAAACCCTAAACCCTAAAACCTAAAACCTAAACCCTAAATAGTAAACATTAAACTCTAAATCCTAAACCCGAAATCCTAAACCCTAACCCCAAACCCTAACTGCAAAACCGAAACCCTAAATCGTAAAAACTAAACCCTAAGCTCAAAACCCTGAACCCTAAACCGTAAACACTAAACCCTAAACCCTAAACCATAAACCCTAAACCCTAAACCGTAAGCCCAAAACCCGAAACCCTAAACCCTACTCCCTCAACACTAAACCCTAAACCCTAAACCCTAAACACTAAATCCTAAACCCTAAACCCTAAACCCTAAATCTAGAACCCTAAGCAATAAAACCAAAACCATAAAACCTTAACCCCTAAACTCTAAACCCTAAACCCGAAACTCTAAACCGTAAACCCTAAACACAAAATCCTAAATCCTAACCCCAAACCCTAACCGCAAACCCTAAACCCTAAATCCAAAACCCAAACACGAAACCCTAACCCCAAACCATAAACCCTAAACCCTAAACCCTAAAACCTAAACCCTAAACCCTAAACCCCTAAACCCTAAACCCCAAGCCCTAAAACCTAAAGACCTAAACCCTAAACCCTAAAACCGAAACCCTAAACCCTAAACCCCAAACCCTTCCCTAAACCCTAAGACCCAAACACTAAACCCTAAACCCTAAACCCAAAACCTTAAACCCTAAACCCTAAACCCATAACCCAAAACCCAAGACCTTAAACCCTAAACCCGAAACCCTAAACCCTAAACCCTAAACCCTAAACCCTAAACCCTAAACCCTGAACCCTAAACACTAAAACCCAAAAACTAAACCCTAATAACTAAACCCTAAACCCTAAACCCAAAACCCAAAACCCAAAACCCAAAACCCAAAACCCAAAACCCAAAACCCTAAACCCTAAACCCAAAACCCAAAACCTGAAACCCTAACCTTAAACCCTAAACCCTAAACCCTAAACCGTAAACCCTAAATCCAAAACCCTAAACCCTAAACCCTAAAACCTAAACCCTAAAACCTAAACACCTAAAC
Source organism: Malania oleifera (assembly GCF_029873635.1). Lineage (NCBI taxonomy): Eukaryota > Viridiplantae > Streptophyta > Magnoliopsida > Santalales > Ximeniaceae > Malania > Malania oleifera. Next base: position 3,844 of record NW_026651688.1, on the reverse strand, counting down.
CCTAAACCCTAAACCCTAAACCCTAAACCCTAAACCAAGAACCCTAAAACTTAAAACGCAAACCCTAAACCCTAAACACCTAAACTGTAAACCCTAAACTCACCCTAAACCCTAAACCCGAAACCCTAAACCTTAAACCCAAAATCCTAAACCCTAACCCCAAACCCTAACCGCAAACGCCAAACCCTAAACCCTAAACCCTAAATGCAAAACCGTAAACCCTAAACACTAAACCCTAAACCCTAAACCCTAAAACCTAAACCCTAAACCCTAAACAGTAAACTTTAAACTCTAAACCCTAAACCCGAAATCCTAAACCCTAACCCCAAACCCTAACCGCAAAACCGAAACCCTAAACACAAAACCCTAAATCGTAAACATTAAACCCTAAACTCTAAACCCTGAACCCTAAACCGTAAACACTAAACCCTAAACCCTAAACCATAAACCCTAAACCCTAAACCGTAAGCCCAAAACCCGAAACCCTAAACCCTACACCCTGAACACTAAACCCTAAACCCTAAACCCTAAACACTAAATCCTAAACCCTAAACCCTAAACCTTAAATATAGAACCCTAAGCAATAAAACCAAAACACTAAAACCTTAACCCCTAAACCCTAAACCCTAAACCTGAAACTCTAAACCCTAAACCCTAAACCCTAAACCCTAAACCCTAAATCCAAAACCCAAACACCAAACCCTAACCCCAAACCATAAACCCTAAACCCTAAACCCTAAACCCTAAACCCTAAACCCTAAACCCTAAACCCTAAACCCCAAGCCCTAAAACCTAAAGACCTAAACCCTAAACCCTAAAACCGAAACCCTAAACCCTAAACCCTAAACCCTACCCTAAACCCTAAAACCCAAACACTAAACCCTAAACCCTAAACCCAAAACCTTAAACCCTAAACCCTAAACCCAAAACCCAAAACCCAAGACCTTAAACCCTAAACCCGAAACCCTAAACCCTAAACCCTAAACCCTAAACCCTAAACCCTGAACCCTAAACCCTAAAACCCCAACACTAAACCCTAAACCCTAAACTCTAGACCATAAACCCCAAGCCCTAATACCTAAAGGCCTAAGCCCTAAACCCCAAAATTGAAACCCTAAACCCTAAACCCTAAACCGTACCTTAAACTCTAAAACCCAAACATTAAACCCTAAACCCTAAACCCTAAACCCTAAACCCAAAACCTTAAACCCTAAACCCTAAACCCAAAACCCAAAACCCAAGACCTTAAACCCTAAACCCTAAACCTTAAAACCTGAACCCTAAACCCTAAAACCCAAACACTAAACCCTAAACCCTAAACTCCAAACCCAAAACCCTAAACCTTAAACGCTAAACCCTAAACCCTAAACCCTGAACCCTAAACACTAAAACCCAAACACTAAACCCAAAACCCAAAACCCTAAACCTAAAACCCAAAACCTGAAACCCTAATGTTGACCTTATTAGTCACGCCCGATTTTGATTATGACAAATACTCATTGTATCTAATGAGTGTTTGAGGTTTTGTGCAGGAACTAAAGGTGTTAAGACAATGATGTGCACAAAGTCAAGAAAAGCCTGAAGACCAAAGTTGTATTTCATAATGTAATATATTTAATTGATCTGTAATAGTAAGTAGGTATTTGGTTTGTAATAAACTCACACACATCATATGCATGATTTATTTTGTAAGCTCAAACCAAACCATGAATGAGACAGGACCTTAGAAAGACCTTAGGGTGCACCTTCGGTCAACCGAGGTCTACCGACATCGAACTTTCTCGGTGTCTTCAAAATTGGACGCCAAGTGCCTCTAGGACACTCACACTTTCACATATATGTGTTAGGCACTTGAATAGAACTTGTTTGGTTCAATACGGGACCGAAATGCACAACTGATGCACTTTCGGTCGACCGGCCAACACAGTTCATTTTGGCCTGGTCGACCGAACCGGCCCTGGGTCAACAGTTTGACCAAGGCCCGGTCGACCGAGCCCTTACAGATCATTTGACCCCAGTCAACCGAACCACCTGGGAGTCAACATTTTGACCTCCCGGTTGACCGACCATCTTTTTACTCCAACAATCTGGTCGACTGAAGGGTCTCGGTAGAATTCCCAGCGGTATGGTCGACCGAACCACACAGTTCAAAAAGGCCCGGTCGATCGAACCTCGAAAAATTTGGAAAATCGCCTTGACCTCCCTGATTTTTTACCGCAGTTAATATTTTTTAAACAGGGTTAAAATGCCTTAAACATCATTAAACTTTTCAAATAATACCCAATAGGTCCCCAACGGTCATATTTCCTTCCATGGCTATATATATGTGTTCATTTCCAAAGATTACGAGGGATTAGCCACTTTGATTAGGGAAAATTATTTGAAAACCCAAAACCCTATAATACTCATTTCCAAGCTCCACACACTCAATCTTACCTTCCCATATTGCCTAAATCATTTGTAAGTTGGTTTTGAGTGCTTGTCTTGATTGGTTTGCTCTCCCATCTTTGGATTGTTTGACTTATTTTGAGAGCTAAACCTTAAGTATTCTTAGGGGACTTTGTTAGTAAGTCTCTCCTAAGAAGACTTATATAAAACTTCTGAGTATTGCATATTCATTGCAATATCTTAAGAAGTTGGTATTTGTATTTTGTTTGCAAAAACATTTTCAAATATCTACTGTGTTTTTATCTTGAAAATATTTGATGAGATATTTTGCTTGTGTGATAAAATCTTTGTTGCAATATTCGTTAACTCATATATCCCTTGCTGAATACAAAGATTGAATATCCTTTTGCAAACCAAACTTATACGTTGCTAGAGCTTCATATACGTACATATATTGAGAAAATTTGTTGATTGAAATATATGAAGTTTGGATAATATCTTTGTTTGAACATCTTACCTGAATATCTTGTGATACAAAGATCATACTATTTGCCACTCTCACGAACGCATCACACTGATAGAATATACTTTGAGAGTTGAACCATCTAGACCACATTGAGCTTACAAATTCATACTGTGGTGTTTGTAATTGCGCGTATTTGGGTGTGTGCTTTAATTGAAAGCTTATTCATTGTACCATTTGATTGTATTTCAAATACTGTTGTATTTCCAGGCACGGACCTGAAGAGGGAGACTAGCCCTAGAATAGTCCCAGATTGGCTTAGACCCGGTTAGGAAAGCTAGGTGCGTCGCCCTGTTAAGGCGTGTAGGTTGAGGTCAGCCCCGCTAATTGACCTGGTTAAGGTTGAGGTCAGCCCTGTGTTAATTTGACCTGGTTGTAAACGGTGCCGCTCCACCCTTAAGTGAGCGTTTAGTGGAATCCTCTGGCTTGCGAGCTAGAGGCGGGGACGTAGGCACAGTTGGCCGAACCTCGATAACATATCGTGTGTTCATTTACATTTCAGCATGTTATATTTACCACAGATGTATGTTATGGGTGAATGATGCGTATGACTTAATTTCCACTTTATATTTACCTACGCATTTGGAAATTGAATAGACTAACCCTAGGTTGTGTATATACTGCTGTTTATCCGGTTAAATTTTAAACTCCAATTCACCCCCCCCCCTTCTGGGTTCTAACACCTAACCTTAAACCCTAAACCTTAAAACCCTAAACCCTAAACCCTAAAACCTAAACACCTAAACCCTAAACCCTAAACCAAGAACCCTAAACCCTAAAACGCAAACCCTAAAACCTAAACACCTAAACCGTAAACCCTAAACTCAAAACCCTAAACCCTAAACCCGAAACCCTAAACCTTAAACCCAAAATCCTAAACCCTAACCCCAAACCCTAACCGCAAACCCCAAACCCTAAACCCTAAACCCTAAA
>NW_026651687.1:0-31290 GCF_029873635.1 Malania oleifera | reverse complement strand
ATCCCAACAATCCATAACCAAAAGCCATAAAAAACTACACCCTCAACCCGTGACAATAAAAACCCAACGCTAAACCAGAAACCTTAGCAAGTACAAAAGGACAAACACTTAAACCCTCCTCCTAAACACGCCACCCTAAAACCCTCAAACTGTTACTCCACCTAAACCCTAAATCAATAACCCAGAACAGGTAAACCCAGATAAAAACATCCACACCCGTCAAGCGCTAAGACGACGGTTAACGCCTACCCCCCCTCCCCCCCCCATCCGACGCTAGAAACCCTAATCCAAAAACCCTAACACCAAAACCCTAAATCCACTACACTACGTACAACCCCACAACCCTCGTAGCCCTCACGTCGTAAACTCCGGCGAACCATATAACCAGTTATAGCGCCACAAGAACCAGAAAAGACCGAACAGGCCCAAAACCCAAAACCCATAAACCACCTAATCCTAAAGGCCTGAGACCCAAAAACGTAAAGCCCCAAACACTAAACCCTAAACCGAGACCCACCTTAAACCAACTAACCCTCTAAAACCCTAAAACCTAACCATAAACCTAAGAATTCTAGTAACAAAAACCGTAAAACCTAATAGCCGAAGGAGACTCTATACCCTAAACAACAAACCCTAAAGCCCAGAAAAGACCAAAATCGTCTACCAACCCTAAAACCTAAACCCTAACCCGAAACCTAAACCCAAAAACACTAAACATAAAACCCGAAACCCTAAACCCTAAACCCTACACCTTCAAACCTAACCGTCATCCTCCTTTAAACCCGAACCTGAAACGCCTAACACCCATAACCCTAAACCACACACCTTAAAGCGCCTAAACCCCTAAACCGCGAACCCATCAACTCGAACACCTAACACCTTGAACCAGACGTAACCTTTTAAACCGTTAACCTAAACACCACCCCACCAAAACCAACACCCCACACTGAAACCTAAACCACCCCAGAACACATAAGCCTAAACCTACCCTTAAACCAAGCAACGCTTTACACCCGCAACCCAAAACCCAAACCCAAACCCTAAACCCAAAACCCTGAACACTTAACCCTAAACCCTTAACCCTAAACGCTAAACCCTAAACCCTAAACCCTAAATCCAGAACCCCAAACCCTAAAACCCGAACCAAAAAACCTAAACACCTAAACCTTAAACCCTAAACCCCAAACCCTAAGCCTTAAGCCCTAAACCGAAAATCCTAAAGCCCAACTGCAAACCCTAATCACAAACCCTAAACCCTAAACCCTAAACCCTAAACCATAAACCCCAAACCCAAAACCCAAAACCCTAAACCCTTAACCATAAACCCAAAAGCCTAAACCTTAAACACTAAATCCAAAACCCTAAACCCAAAACCATAAAAACTAAACCCAAAACCCGTGACACTAAAAACCCTAAATCCTAAACACTAAACCCTAAACCCTAAAACCGTAAACCCTAAACTCTAAACCCTAAACACCTAAACCCTAAACTTTAAACCCTAAACCCGAAACCCGAAACCCAAAACCCTAAACCCTAAAACCTAAACCCTAAACCCTACAACCTAAACCCTAAACCCTAAACCCTAAACCCTAAACCCAGAAACCTAAACCTTAAAACCCAAACCCTAAAACCTAAACACCTAAACCGTAAACCCTAAACCCAAAACGCTAAATCCTAAACCCTAAATCCGAAACCCTAACCCCAAACCCTAACCCCAAACCATAAACCCTAAACCGTAAAACCTAAACCGTAAACCAAAGAACCCTAAACCCTAAAACCCAAACCCTAAAACCAAAACACCTAAACCGTAAACCGTAAACCCTAAATCCTAAACACTAAACCCAAAAACCTAAATCCTAAACCCTAACCCTAACGATAAACCCTAAACCCTAAACAGCGAACCTTAAACCCTAAACCCTAAACCCTCAAACCCTAAACCCGCAACCCTAAACCCTAAACCCTAAACCCTAAACTCGCAACCCTAAACCAGAAACCCTAAACCCGATACCCTAACCTCAAACCGTAGCCCCAAACCCTTAACCCTAAACCCTAAACCATAAACCCTAAATTTGAAACCCTAACCCCAAAACCTAACCCCAAACTCAAAATCCTAAACCCTAAACCCTAAATCCAAAACCTAGAACCATAAACCCAAAAACCCAACCGTCAAACCTAAACGCCTAAGCCCTAAACCCTAAACCCTAAACTCTAAACCCTAATCCGAAACCCTAACCCCAAACCCTAAACCCTAAACTCTAAACCCTCATCCCTAAACCCTAAAGCTTAAACCAAAAATCCAAAAAACTACAACCCAAACCCTAATACCTCAACACCTAAACCTTAAACTCTAAACCCTAAACTCTAAACCCTAACCCCAAACCCTAAACCCTAAACCCTAAACCCAAAACCCAAAACCTTAAACCTAAACCCAAAGGCCTAAACCCAAAACCCAAAACCTAAAACCCTAAATCCTAAAGCCTGAGACCAAAACGTAACCCTAAACCCGAAACCCTAAACCATATGCCCCCCACCCTAAACCCTAAACCCTAAACCCTAAACCCTAAAACCTAAACCCTAAACCCTAAACTCTAAACCAAAAACCTTAAACCTGATCGCCAAAACACTAAACCCTAAACCATAAACCCTAAACCCAAAACCCTAAACACTAAAACCCTAAACCCTAAACCCTAACCCGAAACCCTAAACCCTAAACCCTAAACCCTAAACACCTAAACCCGAAACCCTAAACCCTAAACCCTAAAACCTAAACCCTAAACCGTAATCGCTAAATTCTAAATCCTAAACCCGAAACCTTAAGCCCTAAACCTTAAAACTGAAACCATACACCCTAAACCCTAAACCTTAAACCCTAAACAAGGAACCCTAAACCCTAAAACGCAAACCATAAAATATAAACCCCTAAACACTAAACCCAAAACTCTAAACCCTAAACCCTAAACCCTAAACCCTAAACCCAAATCCTAAACCCCAACCCCAAACCCTAACCAAAAACCGAAAACCCTAAACCCTAAAACTTAAACCCTAAACCTAAAATTCTAAACCCTAACCCTAAGCCCTAAACCCGAAACCGTGAACGATAAACCCTAAACCCTAAAACTTAATCCCTAAACCCGAAACCGTAAACCCAAAACCCAAAACTCGAAACAGCAACCCCAAACCCTAACCCCAAACCCTAAACCCAAAACCCTAAACCCGAAACTCGAAACCATAAACCTGAAACCCTAAACCCTAAACCCCAAACCAAAAACCCTAAACCCTAAAACCTAAACCCTAAACGCTAAACCCAAAACCCAAAACCCTAAACCTTAAAACCGAAACTCGAAACCTAAACCCTAAATCCTAAACCCTAAACCCTAAACCCTAAACCCAAAACCCAAAACCCAAAACCCTAAATCCTAAACCAGAAACCCTAAATCCAAAACCCTAAACTCGAAGCCCTAACCCGAAGCCCTAAACCCTAAACCCTAAAACCTAAACCCGAAACCCGAAACCTGAATCCCTAAACCCTAAACCCTAAACCCTAAACCCTGAAACCCTGAACGCTAAACCCTACACCCTAAATCCTAAACCCAAACCCCAAACCCTAACCTCAAACCCTAAACCCTTAACCCTAAACCCTAAACCCTTAACCCTAAGCCCTAAACCAAGAAACCTAAACCCTAAAACGCAAACCCTAAAACCTAAAAACCTAAACCATAAACCCTAAACACCTAAAGCATGAACCCTAAACCCTAAACCCTAAATCCTAAACCCAAACCCCAAACCCTAACCTCAAACCCTAAACCCTTAACCCTAAACCCTAAACCCTTAACCCTAAGCCCTAAACCAAGAAACCTAAACCCTAAAACGCAAACCCTAAAACCTAAAAACCTAAACCATAAACCCTAAACTCTAAACCCTAAACCCTAAACTCTAAACCTGAAACCCCAAACCCTAAACCCAAAATCCTAAGCCCTAAACCCAAACCCTAACCGAAAACCCTAAACCCTAAACCCAAAATGGAAAACCCTAAACCGTAAACACTAAATCCTAAACACAAAACCCTAAACCCTAAACCCTAAACCCCAATCTCTAAACCCTAAACCCTAAACCCAAACCATAAACCCTAAACCCTAACCCCAAACCCCAACCGCAAACCCTAAACCCTAAACCGTAAAACCTAAACGCAAATATCTAAGCCGTAAACACTAAACCCTATACCCAGAACCCTAAACGTTAAAACCCAAACCAGAAAACCTAAACACCTAAACCCTAAACACTAAACCCAAAACGCTAAATCCTAAACCCTAAATCCGAAATCCTAACCCCAAACCATAAACCCTAAACCGTAAAACCTAAACCCTAAATCGAGAACCCTAAACCCTAAAACCAAAACACCTAAACCGTAAACCCTAAACCCTAAATCCTAAACACTAAACGCTAAAACCTAAATCCTAAACCCTAACCCCAAACCCTAAACCCTAACCATAAACCCTAAACCCTAAACACCGAACCCCAAACCCTAAACCCGCAACCCTAAACCAGAAACCCTAAACCAGATACCCTAACCTCAAACCGTAGCCCCAAACCCTAAACCCTAAACCCTAAACCCTAAACCATAAACCCTAAATTTGAAACCCTAACCCCAAAACCTAACCCCAAACTCAAAATCCTAAACCCTAAACCCTAAACCCTAAACCCTAAATCCAAAACCCAGAACCATAAACCCAAAAACCCAACCGTCAAACCTAAACGCCTAAGCCCTAAACCCTAAACCCTAAACTTTAAACCCTAATCCGAAACCCTAACCCCAAACCCTAAACCCTAAACTCTAAACCCTCATCCCTAAACCCTAAAGCTTAAACCAAAAATCCAAAAAACTAAAACCCAAACCCTAACACCTAAACACCAAAACTGTAAACTCTAAACCCTAAACCCTAAACCCTAACCCCAAACCCTAACCCCAAACCCTAAACCCTAAACCCTAAACCCTAAACCCTAAACCCAGAACCCTAAACCTTAAACCCAAACCAAAAGACCTAAACCCAAAACCCAAAACCCAAAACCCTAAATCCTAAAGCCTGAGCCCAAAACGTAACCCCAAACACTAAACCCTAAACCATAAGCCCCCCACCCTAAACCTTAAACCCTAAACCCTAAAACCTAAACCCTAAACCCTAAACTCTAAACCAAAAACCTTAAACCTGATATCCGAAACACTAAACCCTAAACCATAAACCCTAAACCCAAAACCCTAAACCCTAAACCCTAAACCCTAAACCCTAACCCGAAACCCAAAACCCTAAACCCTAAACCCTAAACCCTAAACACTAAACACTAAACCCAAAACCCTAAACCCTAAACCCTAAAACCTAAACCCTAAACCGTAATCCCTAAATTCTAAATCCTAAACCCGAAACCTTAAACCCTAAACCTCTAAAACCGAAACTATACACCCTAAACCCTAAACAAGGAACCTTAAACCCTAAAACGCAAACCATAAAATATAAACACCTAAACCCTAAACCCAAAACTCTAAACCCTAAACCCTAAACCCTAAACCCAAATCCTAAACCCCAACCCCAAACCCTAATCGCAAACCCGAAACCCTAAACTCTAAACCCTAAACCCTTAACCTAAAATTCTAAACCCTAACCCTAAGCCCTAAACCCGAAACCGTGAACGATAAACCCTAAACCCTAAAACCTAATCCCTAAACCCGAAACCGTAAACCCAAAACCCAAACTCGAAACAGCAACCCCAAACACTAACCCCAAACCCTAAACCCTAAACCCTAAACCCGAAACCCTAAACCTGAAACCCTAAACCCTAAACCCCAAACCAAAACCCTAAACCCTAAAACCTAAACCCTAAACGCTAAACCCAAAACCCAAAACCGTAAACCCTAAACCCGAAACTCGAAACCTAAACCCTAAATCCTAAACCCTAAACCCTAAACCCTAAACCCCAAACCCTAAACCTAAAACCCAAAATCCAAAACCCTAAACTCGAAGCCCTAACCCGAAGCCCTAAACCTTAAACCCTAAAACCTAAACCCGAAACCCGAATCCCTAAACCCTAAGCAGAAAACCCTAAACCCTAACCCGAAACCCAAAACCCTAAACCCTAAACCCTAAACCCTAAACACTAAACACTAAACCCAAAACCCTAAACCCTAAACCCTAAAACCTAAACCCTAAACCGTAATCCCTAAATTCTAAATCCTAAACTCGAAACCTTAAACCCTAAACCCTAAACCCTAAAACCGAAACCATACACCCTAAACCCTAAACCCTAAACCTCAAACAAGGAACCCTAAACCCTAAAACGAAAACCATAAAATATAAACACCTAAACCCTAAACCCAAAACTCTAAACCCTAAACCCTAAACCCTAAACCCAAATCCTAAACCCCTACCCCAAACCCTAACCGCAAACCCGAAACCCTAAACCCTAAACCCTAAACCCTTAACCTAAAATTCTAAACCCTAACCCTAAGCCCTAAACCCAAAACTGTGAACGATAAACCCTAAACCCTAAAACCCAATCCCTAAACTCGAAACCGTAAACCCAAAACCCAAAACTCGAAACAGCAACCCCAAACACTAACCCCAAACCCTAAACCCTAAACCCTAAACCCGAAACCCTAAACCTGAAACCCTAAACCCTAAACCCCAAACCAAAAACCCTAAACCCTAAAACCTAAACCCTAAACGCTAAACCCAAAACCCAAAACCGTAAAACCTAAACCCGAAACTCGAAACCTAAACCCTAAATCCTAAACCCTAAACCCTAAACCCTAAACCCCAAACCCTAAACCTGAAACCCTAAATCCAAAACCCTAAACTCGAAGCCCTAACCCGAAGCCCTAAACCTTAAACCCTAAAACCTAAACCCGAAACCCGAATCCCTAAACCCTAAACCCTAAACCAAAAACCCTAAACCCTAACCCGAAACCCAAAACCCTAAACCCTAAACCCTAAACCCTAAACACTAAACACTAAACCCAAAACCCTAAACCCTAAACCCTAAAACCTAAACCCTAAACCGTAATCCCTAAATTCTAAATCCTAAACCCGAAACCTTAAACCCTAAACCCTAAAACTGAAACCATACACCCTAAACCCTAAACACTAAACCTTAAACAAGGAATCCTAAACCCTAAAACGCAAACCATAAAATATAAACACCTAAACCCTAAACCCAAAACTCTAAACCCTAAACCCTAAACCCTAAACCAAAATCCTAAACCCCTACCCCAAACCCTAACCGCAAACCCGAAACCCTAAACCCTAAACCCTAAACCCTTAACCTAAAATTCTAAACCCTAACCCTAAGCCCTAAACCCGAAACCGTGAACGATAAACCCTAAACCCTAAAACCCAATCCCTAAACCCGAAACCGTAAACCCAAAACCCAAAACTCAGAACAGCAACCCCAAACACTAACCCCAAACCCTAAACCCTAAACCCTAAACCCGAAACCCTAAACCTGAAACCCTAAACCCTAAACCCCAAACCAAAAACCCTAAAACCTAAAACCTAAACCCTAAACGCTAAACCCAAAACCCAAAACCGTAAACCCTAAACCCGAAACTCGAAACCGAAACCCTAAATCCTAAACCCTAAACCCTAAACCCTAAACCCCAAACCCTAAACCTAAAACCCAAAATCCAAAACCCTAAACTCGAAGCCCTAACCCGAAGCCCTAAACCTTAAACCCTAAAACCTAAACCCGAAACCCGAATCCCTAAACCCTAAACCGAAAACCCTAAACCCTAACCCGAAACCCAAAACCCTAAACCCTAAACCCTAAACCCTAAACACTAAACACTAAACCCAAACCCTAAACCCTAAACCCTAAAACCTAAACCCTAAACCGTAATCCCTAAATTCTAAATCCTAAACCCTAAACCTTAAACCCTAAACCCTAAAACCGAAACCATACACCTTAAACCCTAAACCCTAAACCTCAAACAAGGAACCCTAAACCCTAAAACGAAAACCATAAAATATAAACACCTAAACCCTAAACCCAAAACTCTAAACCCTAAACCCTAAACCCTAAACCCAAATCCTAAACCCCTACCCCAAACCCTAACCGCAAACCCAAAACCCTAAACCCTAAACCCTAAATCCTTAACCTAAAATTCTAAACCCTAACCCTAAGCCCTAAACCCAAAACTGTGAACGATAAACCCTAAACCCTAAAACCCAATCCCTAAACTCGAAACCGTAAACCCAAAACCCAAAACTCGAAACAGCAACCCCAAACACTAACCCCAAACCCTAAACCCTAAACCCTAAACCCGAAACCCTAAACCTGAAACCCTAAACCCCAAACCAAAAACCCTAAACCCTAAAACCTAAACCCTAAACGCTAAACCCAAAACCCAAAACCGTAAACCCTAAACCCGAAACTCGAAACCTAAACCCTAAATCCTAAACCCAAAACCCTAAACCCTAAACCCTAAACCCCAAACCCTAAACCCCAAACCCTAAACTTGAAACCCTAAATCCAAAACCCTAAACTCGAAGCCCTAACCCGAAGCCCTAAACCTTAAACCCTAAAACCTAAACCCGAAACCCGAATCCCTAAACCCTTAACCCTAAACCAAAAACCCTAAACCCTAACCCGAAACCCAAAACCCTAAACCCTAAACCCTAAACCCTAAACACTAAACACTAAACCCAAAACCCTAAACCCTAAACCCTAAAACCTAAACCCTAAACCGTAATCCCTAAATTCTAAATCCTAAACCCGAAACCTTAAACCCTAAACCCTAAAACTGAAACCATACACCCTAAACCCAAAACCCTAAACCTTAAACAAGGAATCCTAAACCCTAAAACGCAAACCATAAAATATAAACACCTAAACCCTAAACCCAAAACTCTAAACCCTAAACCCTAAACCCTAAACCCAAATCCTAAACCCCTACCCCAAACCCTAACCGCAAACCCGAAACCCTAAACCCTAAACCCTAAACCCTTAACCTAAAATTCTAAACCCTAACCCTAAGCCCTAAACCCGAAACCGTGAACGATAAACCCTAAACCCTAAAACCTAATCCCTAAACCCGAAACCGTAAACCCAAAACCCAAAACTCGAAACAGCAACCCCAAACACTAACCCCAAACCCTAAACCCTAAACCCTAAACCCGAAACCCTAAACCTGAAACCCTAAACCCTAAACAAGGAACCTTAAACCCTAAAACGCAAACCATAAAATATAAACACCTAAACCCTAAACCCAAAACTCTAAACCCTAAACCCTAAACCCTAAACCCAAATCCTAAACCCCAACCCCAAACCCTAATCGCAAACCCGAAACCCTAAACTCTAAACCCTAAACCCTTAACCTAAAATTCTAAACCCTAACCCTAAGCCCTAAACCCGAAACCGTGAACGATAAACCCTAAACCCTAAAACCTAATCCCTAAACCCGAAACCGTAAACCCAAAACCCAAAACTCGAAACAGCAACCCCAAACACTAACCCCAAACCCTAAACCCTAAACCCTAAACCCGAAACCCTAAACCTGAAACCCTAAACCCTAAACCCCAAACCAAAAACCGTAAACCCTAAAACCTAAACCCTAAACGCTAAACCCAAAACCCAAAACCGTAAACCCTAAACCCGAAACTCGAAACCTAAACCCTAAACCCTAAACCCTAAACCCCAAACCCTAAACCTAAAACCCTAAATCCAAAACCCTAAACTCGAAGCCCTAACCCGAAGCCCTAAACCTTAAACCCTAAAACCTAAACCCGAAACCCGAATCCCTAAACCCTAAACCGAAAACCCTAAACCCTAACCCGAAACCCAAAACCCTAAACCCTAAACCCTAAACCCTAAACACTAAACACTAAACCCAAAACCCTAAACCCTAAACCCTAAAACCTAAACCCTAAACCGTAATCCCTAAATTCTAAATCCTAAACCCGAAACCTTAAACCCTAAACCCTAAAACCGAAACCATACACCCTAAACCCTAAACCCTAAACCTCAAACAAGGAACCCTAAACCCTAAAACGAAAACCATAAAATATAAACACCTAAACCCTAAACCCAAAACTCTAAACCCTAAACCCTAAACCCTAAACCCAAATCCTAAACCCCTACCCCAAACCCTAACCGCAAACCCGAAACCCTAAACCCTAAACGCTAAACCCTTAACCTAAAATTCTAAACCCTAACCCTAAGCCCTAAACCCAAAACTGTGAACGATAAACCCTAAACCCTAAAACCCAATCCCTAAACTCGAAACTGTAAACCCAAAACCCAAAACTCGAAACAGCAACCCCAAACACTAACCCCAAACCGTAAACCCTAAACCCTAAACCCTAAACCCGAAACCCTAAACCTGAAACCCTAAACCCCAAACCAAAAACCCTAAACCCTAAAACCTAAACCCTAAACGCTAAACCCAAAACCCAAAGCCGTAAACCCTAAACCCAAAACTCGAAACCTAAACCCTAAATCCTAAACCCAAAACCCTAAACCCTAAAACCTAAACCCTAAACGCTAAACCCAAAACCCAAAACCGTAAACCCTAAACCCGAAACTCGAAACCTAAACCCTAAATCCTAAACCCTAAACCCTAAACCCTAAACCCCAAACCCTAAACCTAAAACCCTAAATCCAAAACCCTAAACTCGAAGCCCTAACCCGAAGCCCTAAACCTTAAACCCTAAAACCTAAACCCGAAACCCGAATCCCTAAACCCTAAACCGAAAACCCTAAACCCTAACCCGAAACCCAAAACCCTAAACCCTAAACCCTAAACACTAAACACTAAACCCAAAACCCTAAACCCTAAACCCTAAAACCTAAACCCTAAACCGTAATCCCTAAATTCAAAATCCTAAACCCTAAACCTTAAACCCTAAACCCTAAAACCGAAACCATACACCCTAAACCCTAAACCCTAAACCTCAAACAAGGAACCCTAAACCCTAAAACGAAAACCATAAAATATAAACACCTAAACCCTAAACCCAAAACTCTAAACCCTAAACCCTAAACCCTAAACCCAAATCCTAAACCCCTACCCCAAACCCTAACCGCAAACCCGAAACCCTAAACCCTAAACCCTAAACCCTTAACCTAAAATTCTAAACCCTAACCCTAAGCCCTAAACCCAAAACTGTGAACGATAAACCCTAAACCCTAAAACCCAATCCCTAAACTCGAAACCGTAAACCCAAAACCCAAAACTCGAAACAGCAACCCCAAACACTAACCCCAAACCCTAAACCCTAAACCCTAAACCCGAAACCCTAAACCTGAAACCCTAAACCCCAAACCAAAAACCCTAAACCCTAAAACCTAAACCCTAAACGCTAAACCCAAAACCCAAAACCGTAAACCCTAAACCCGAAACTCGAAACCTAAACCCTAAATCCTAAACCCAAAACCCTAAACCCTAAACCCTAAACCCTAAACCCCAAACCCTAAACCCCAAACCCTAAACCTGAAACCCTAAATCCAAAACCCTAAACTCGAAGCCCTAACCCGAAGCCCTAAACCTTAAACCCTAAAACCTAAACCCGAAACCCGAATCCCTAAACCCTAAACCCTAAACCAAAAACCCTAAACCCTAACCCGAAACCCAAAACCCTAAACCCTAAACCCTAAACCCTAAACACTAAACACTAAACCCAAAACCCTAAACCCTAAACCCTAAAACCTAAACCCTAAACCGTAATCCCTAAATTCTAAATCCTAAACCCGAAACCTTAAACCCTAAACCCTAAAACTGAAACCATACACCCTAAACCCTAAACCCTAAACCTTAAACAAGGAATCCTAAACCCTAAAACGCAAACCATAAAATATAAACACCTAAACCCTAAACCCAAAACTCTAAACCCTAAACCCTAAACCCTAAACCCAAATCCTAAACCCCTACCCCAAACCCTAACCGCAAACCCGAAACCCTAAACCCTAAACCCTAAACCCTTAACCTAAAATTCTAAACCCTAACCCTAAGCCCTAAACCCGAAACCGTGAACGATAAACCCTAAACCCTAAAACCCAATCCCTAAACCCGAAACCGTAAACCCAAAACCCAAAACTCGAAACAGCAACCCCAAACACTAACCCCAAACCCTAAACCCTAAACCCTAAACCCTAAACCCGAAACCCTAAACCTGAAACCCTAAACCCTAAACCCCAAACCAAAAACCCTAAACCCTAAAACCTAAACCCTAAACGCTAAACCCAAAACCCAAAACCGTAAACCCTAAACCCGAAACTCGAAACCTAAACCCTAAATCCAAAACCCTAAACCCTAAACCCTAAACCCCAAACCCTAAACCTAAAACCCTAAATCCAAAACCCTCAACTCGAAGCCCTAACCCGAAGCCCTAAACCTTAAACCCTAAAACCTAAACTCGAAACCCGAATCCCTAAACCCTAAACCGAAAACCCTAAACCCTAACCCGAAACCCAAAACCCTAAACCCTAAACCCTAAACCCTAAACACTAAACACTAAACCCAAAACCCTAAACCCTAAACCCTAAAACCTAAACCCTAAACCGTAATCCCTAAATTCTAAATCCTAAACCCTAAACCTTAAACCCTAAACCCTAAAACCGAAACCATACACCCTAAACCCTAAACCCTAAACCTCAAACAAGGAACCCTAAACCCTAAAACGAAAACCATAAAATATAAACACCTAAACCCTAAACCCAAAACTCTAAACCCTAAACCCTAAACCCTAAACCCAAATCCTAAACCCCTACCCCAAACCCTAACCGCAAACCCGAAACCCTAAACCCTAAACCCTAAACCCTTAACCTAAAATTCTAAACCCTAACCCTAAGCCCTAAACCCAAAACTGTGAACGATAAACCCTAAACCCTAAAACCCAATCCCTAAACTCGAAACCGTAAACCCAAAACCAAAAACTCGAAACAGCAACCCCAAACACTAACCCCAAACCCTAAACCCTAAACCCTAAACCCGAAACCCTAAACCTGAAACCCTAAACCCCAAACCAAAAACCCTAAACCCTAAAACCTAAACCCTAAACGCTAAACCCAAAACCCAAAGCCGTAAACCCTAAACCCAAAACTCGAAACCTAAACCCTAAATCCTAAACCCAAAACCCTAAACCCTAAACCCTAAACCCTAAACCCCAAACCCTAAACCCCAAACCCTAAACCTGAAACCCTAAATCCAAAACCCTAAACTCGAAGCCCTAACCCGAAGCCCTAAACCTTAAACCCTAAAACCTAAACCCGAAACCCGAATCCCTAAACCCTAAACCCTAAACCCTAAACCAAAAACCCTAAACCCTAACCCGAAACCCAAAACCCTAAACCCTAAACCCTAAACCCTAAACCCTAAACACTACACACTAAACCCAAAACCCTAAACCCTAAACCCTAAAACCTAAACCCTAAACCGTAATCCCTAAATTCTAAATCCTAAACCCGAAACCTTAAACCCTAAACCCTAAAACTGAAACCATACACCCTAAACCCTAAACCCTAAACCTTAAACAAGGAATCCTAAACCCTAAAACGCAAACCATAAAATATAAACACCTAAACCCTAAACCCAAAACTCTAAACCCTAAACCCTAAACCCTAAACCCAAATCCTAAACCCCTACCCCAAACCCTAACCGCAAACCCGAAACCTTAAACCCTAAACCCTAAACCCTTAACCTAAAATTCTAAACCCTAACCCTAAGCCCTAAACCCGAAACCGTGAACGATAAACCCTAAACCCTAAAACCCAATCCCTAAACCCGAAACCGTAAACCCAAAACCAAAAACTCGAAACAGCAACCCCAAACACTAACCCCAAACCCTAAACCCTAAACCCTAAACCTGAAACCCTAAACCCTAAACCCCAAACCAAAAACCCTAAACCCTAAAACCTAAACCCTAAACGCTAAACCCAAAACCCAAAACCATAAACCCTAAACCCGAAACTCGAAACCTAAACCCTAAATCCTAAACCCTAAACCCTAAACCCTAAACCCCAAACCCTAAACCCCAAACCCTAAACCTGAAACCCTAAATCCAAAACCCTAAACTCGAAGCCCTAACCCGAAGCCCTAAACCTTAAACCCTAAAACTTAAACCCGAAACCCGAATCCCTAAACCCTAAACCCTAAACAGAAAACCCTAAACCCTAAACCCGAAACCCTGAACGCTAAACCCCAAACCCTAAACCCTAAACACTAAACCCTAAACCCTTAACCCGAAACCATAAACCCTAAAACCTAGACCATAAAACCTAAACACCCAAAGCATAAACCCTAAATCCTAAACCTTAAACCCTAAATCCTAAACCCAAACCCCAAACCCTAACCACAAACCCTAAACCCTTAACCCTAAACCCAAAACCCTTAACCCTAAGCCCTAAACCAAGAACCCTAAACCCTAAAACGCAAACCCTAAAACCTAAACACCCAAACCATAAACCCTAAACTCAAAACCCTAAACCCTAAACTCTAAACCTAAAACCCCAAACCCTAAACCCAAAATCCTAAGCCCTAAACCCAAACCCTAACCGGAAACCCTAAACCCTAAACCCAAAATGGAAAACCCTAAACCGTAAACACTAAATCCTAAACCCTAAACCCTAAACCCAAAACTCTAAACCCTAAACCCTAAACCCAAACCATAAACCCTAAACCCAAACCCCAAACCCCAACCGCAAACCCTAAACCTTAAACCGTAAAACCTAAACGCAAATATCTAAACCGTAAACACTAAACCCTAAACTCTAAACCCTGAACCCTAAACCGTAAACACTAAACCCTAAACCCTAAACCATAAACCCTAAACCCTAAACAGTAAGCTCGAAACCCGAAACCCTAAACCCTAAACCCTAAACCCTAAACACTAAATCCTAAACCCCAAACCCTAAACTCTAAATCTAGAACCCTAAGCACTAAAATCCAAACCCTAAAACCTAAACAACTAAACCCTAAACCCTAAACCCGAAAACCTAGACCCTAAACCCTAAACCCAAAATCCTAAATCCTAAACCCTAAACCTTAAACCCTAAACCCTAAACCCTAAACCCTTAACCGTAAACCCTAAACCCGAAACCCTAAACCCTAAAGTCTAAATCAAAATCCCTAAACCCAAAACCATAAAAACTAAACCCTAAACCCTGGACCCTGAAAACACTAAACGGTAAACCCTAAACCCTAAACCCTAAACCAAAAACTCGAAAACCCATGTACAAAACACAAAACCCAAAACCCAAAATCCTAAACACTAAACCCTAAACCCAAAAACTCTAAACCCTAAACACCTCAACCCTAAACACTAAACCCTAAACCCTAAAACCTAAACCCTAAACCCTAAACACTAACCCAAAACCCTAAACCCTAAACCCCAAACCCCAAACCGTAAACCCAAAACCCAAAACCTGAAACACTAAACCCGAAACCCTAAACCGAAACCCTAACCCCAAACCCTAAACCCTAAACCCTAAACCCTAAACCCTAAATCCAAAACCCAAACACCAAACCCTAACCCCAAACCATAAACCCTAAACCCTAAACCTTAAACCCTAAACCCTAAACCCCAAGCCCTAAACCCGAAACCCTAAACCTGAAACACTAAACCTGAAACCCTAAACTGAAACCCTAACCCCAAAACCCTAAACCCTAAACCCTAAGCCCAAACCCTAAAACCCTAAAACCCAAACACTAAACCCTAAACCCTAAACCATAAACCCTAAACCCAAAACCTTAAACCCAAAACCCTAAACCCAAAACCAAAAATCCAAGACCTTAAACCCAAAACCCGAAACCCTAAACCCTGAACCCTAACCCCTAAACCCTAAACCTTAAACCCTGGACCCTAAACCCTAAAACCCAAACACTAAACCCTAAACCCTAAACCCTAAACCGAAAACCCTAAACCCTAAACGTTAAACCCTAAACCAACTCTAAACCCTAAACCCTAAACCCTAAACACTAAACCCTAAACCCTAAACCCTAAACACTAAAACACAAACACTAAACCCTAAACCCGAAACCCTAAACCCTAAACCCAAAACACTAAACCCTTAACCCAAAACCTAAAAGTTGAAACCCTAACCTTAAACCCTAAACCCTAAACCCAAAACCCTAAACCCAAAACCCTAAACGCTAAAAACTACACCCTAAAACCTAAACACCTAAACCCTAAACCCTAAATCCTAAACCCAAACCCCAAACCCTAATCCCAAAACCAAAAACCTAAACCCTAAACCCTAAACCCTAAACCCTAAATCCTAAACCAAGAACCCTAAACCCTAAAACGCAAACCCTAAAACCTAAACACCTAAACCCTAAACCCTAAACTCTAAACCCTAAACCCTAAACTCGAAACGCTAAACCCTAAACCCAAAATCCTAAACCCTAACTGCAAACCCTAAACCCTAAACCCTAAACCCTAAATGCAAGAACCTAAACCCTAAACTCTATACCCTAAACCCTAAACCCTAAACCCTAAAACCTAAACCCTAAACCCTAAACCGCAAAATCTAAACTCTAAACACTAAACCTGAAACTTTAAACCCTAAACCCAAAAATCAAAATCGTAACCCTAACCGCAAACCCTAAACCCTAAACCGTAAACCCTAAACGCAAAACCCTAAATCGTAAACACTAAACCCTAAACTCTAAACCCTGAACCCTAAACCGTAAACACTAAACCCTAAACCCTAAACCCTAAACCGTCAGCCCGAAACATGAAACCCCCTAAACCCTAAACCCTAAACCCTACACCCTGAACGCTAAACCCTAAACCCTAAACCCTAAACCCTAAACCGTAAATCCTAAACCCCAACCCTAAACCCTAAATCTAGACCCTAAGCTCTAAAACCCAAACCCTAAAACCTACACAACTAAACCCGAAACCCTAAACCTGAAACCGTAAACCCTAAACCCCAAATCCTAAATCCTAACACCAAACCCAAATCGCAAACCCTAAACTCTAAATCCTAAACCCAAAACCCTAAACTCTAAACCCTAAACCCTTAACCTTGTACCCTAAACCCTAAACCCAAAGCCCTAAACCCGAAACCCTAAACCATAAACTCTAAATCAAAAACCCTAAACCCAAAACCATAAAAACTAAACCCTAAACCCTCGACCCTAAAAACCCTAAACGCTAAACCCAAAACTCGAAACCGCATGTACAAAACACAAAACACTAAACCCTAAACCCTAAACACTAAACGCTAAACCCTAAAACCCTAAACCCTAAACTCTAAACCCTAAACACCTCAACCCTAAACCCTAAAACCTACACCCTAAACCCTAAACCCTAAACACTAACCCAAAACCGTATACCCTAAACCCCAAACCCTAAACCCTAAACCCTAAACCTGAAACCCTAAACCTTAAACACTAAATTCAAAACCCTAAATCGAAACCCTAACCCCGAACCTTAAACCCTAAACCCTCAACTAAAAACCCTAAACCCTAAATCCAAAACCCAAACACCAAACGCTATCCCCAAACCCTAAACCCTAAACCTCAAACCCTAAACCCTAAACCCTAAACCCTAAACCCCAAGCCCTAAAACCTAAAGACCTAAACCCAAAACCCTAAAACCGAAACCCTAAACCCTAAACCCTACCCAAAACCCTAAATCCTGAACCCTAAACCCTAAAAACCAAACACTAAACCCTAAACCCTAAACCCAAAACCTTAAACCCTAAACCCAAAACCCAAAACCCAAAACCCAAAACCTTAAACCCTAAACCCGAAACCCTAAACCCTAACCCCTAAACCCTAAACACTAAACCCTAAACCGGAAACCCTAAACCTGAAACACTAAAACCCAATCCCTAAACCGAAACCCTAACCCCGAACCATAAACCCTAAACTCTCAACCCTAAACCCTAAATCCAAAACCCAAACACCAAACCCTAACCCCAAACCCTAAACCCTAAATCCTAAACCCTAAACGCTAAACCCCAAGCCCTAAAACTTAAAGACCTAAACCCTAAACCCTAAACCCTACCCAAAACCCTAAATCTTGAAACCTAAACCCTAAAACCCGAACACGAATCCCTAAACCCTAAACCCTGAACCCTAAACCCAAAACCCAAAACCTTAAACCCTAAACCCAAAACCCAAAACCCAAAACCTTAAACCCTGAAGCCGAAAACCTAAACCCTAAACCCTAAAACCTAAAACCCAAACACTAAACCTTAAACCCTAAAACCCAAAGACTAAACCCTAAACCCAAAACCCTAAATCCTAAACCCTAAACCCAAAACCCACAACCTGAAACCCTAAACCCTAAATTCTAAACCCTAAACCCTAAACACCTCAACACTAAACCCTAAACCTCAAACCCTAAAATCAAAACCCTAAACCCAAAACACTAACCCAAAACCCTAAACCCTAAACACTAAACCCTAAACCCAATACCCGAAACCCAAAATCTGAAACATTGAACCCGAAACCCTAACTCGAAACCCTAACCCCGAACCCTAAATCTTAAACCGTAAACCAAAAAACCCTAAACCCTAAATCCAAAACCCAAACAGCAAATCCTAACCCCAAACCCTAAACCCTAAACCGTAAACGCTAAACCTAAACCCTAAAACCCAAACCCTAAAACCTAAACACCAAAACCCTAAATTCTAAACCCTAAAACCTAAACCCTAAACCCTAACCCCAAACCCAAAACCATAACCTTAAACCACAAACCCTAAACCCTAGACCCTAGACCCTAAACCCTAAACCCTAAACCCTAAACCTAAAACCCAAACTCAAAAACCTAAACACCTAAACCCTAAATCCTAAACCCTAAACCCTAAACCCATAATCATAAATTCTAAACCCTAACCCCAAACCCTATCCCCAAACACTAAACCCTAGACCCTAAACCCTAAACCCTAAATCCTAAACCCTAAACCCTAAACCGAAAACCCAAAACCCGAAACCTTAAACCCTAAACCTTAAACCCTAAACCCTAAAACCTAAACACCTAAACCCTAAATCCTAAACCCTAAACCCTAAACCCATAATCATAAATTCTAAACCCTAACCCCAAACCCTATCCCCAAACACTAAACCCTAAACCCTAAACCCTAAACCCTAAACCCTAAACCCTAAACCCCAAACCCAAAACCCGAAACCTTAAACCCTAAACCCTAAACCCTAAACCCTAAACCCTAAACCCTAACCCAAAACCCTAAACCCAAAAACCTAAACCCTAAACCATAAACCCTAAACCTGAAACCCTAAACCCGAAATACTAAACCCGAAACCCAAACCCAAAACCCTAACCCCAAACCCTAAACCCTAAACCCTAAACCCTAAACCCTAAACCCTAACCCAAAACCCTAAACCCTAAACCCTAAACCCTAAACCCTAAACCCTAAACCCTAAACACTAAACCCTAAACCCAGAACCCTAAACCATAAAACCCAAACCCTAAAACCTAAACACCTAAACCCTAAACCCTAAACCCTAAACACTAAACCCTAAACCCAGAACCCTAAACCGTAAAACCCAAACGCTAAAACATAAACACCGAAACACAAAACCCTAAAACCTAAACACTAAATCTGAAACCCTAACCACAAACCCTAACCCAAAACCCTAACCCCAAACCCTAAACCCCAAACCCTAAACCCTAAAACCTAAACCCTAAACCCTAAACCCTAAACCCTAAAACCCAAACCCTAAAACCTAAACACCTAAACCCTAAACCCTAAACCCTAAACCCTAAACCCTATACCCCAAACCCTAGACCCCAAATCCTAAACCCTAATCCCAAACCCAAACCCCAAACCCTAAACCCTAAACCATAAACCCTAAACCCGAAACCCTACGCCCTAAGTCTAAAACCCTAACCCCAAACCCTAAACCCGAAACCCAAAACCCAAAACCCAGAACCCTAAACCCTAAACCCTAAACCAAGAACCCTAAACCCTAAAACTCAAACCCTAAAACCTAAACACCTAAACCTTAAACCCTAAACCCTAAACCCTAAACCCTAAAACCCTAAACCCTAAACCATAAACCCTAAACCCGAAACGCTAAACCCAAAACCCTAAACCCTAAACCCTAAATTCGAGACCCTAACACCAAACCCTAACCCCAAACCCTAAACCCTAAACCCTAAACCATAAACCCCAAACTCAAAACCCTAAACCTAGAACCCTAAACCCTAAAACCCAAACCCTAAAACCTAAACACCTAAACCCTAAACCGAAAACCCTAAACCCTACTCCCCAAATCCTAGACCCCAAATCTTAAACCCTAACCCCAAACCCAAACCCTAAACCCTAAACCCTAAACCCTAAACCCTAAACCCCAAACCCTAAGCCCTAAGTCTGAAACCGTAACCCCAAACCCTAAACCCGAAACCCAAACCCCAAAACCCTAAACCCTAAACCCTAAACCCTAAACCAAGAACCCTAAACCCTAAAACTCAAACCCTAAACCCTAAACCCTAAACCCTAAACCCTAACCCCAAACCGTAACCCCAAACCCTAACCACAAACCCTAAACCGTAAACCCTAGACCCTAGACTCTAATCCCTAAACCCTAAACTCTAAACCCTAAGCCCTAAACTCTAAACCCTAAACCCTAAACCTGAAACCCCTAAATCCCAAACCCTAACCCCAAATCCTAACCCCAAACCCTAAACCCTAAACTCTAAACCCTAAACCCTAAACCCCAAACCCTAAACCCGAAACCCTAAGCCCTAAATTTGAAACCCTAACGCCAAACCCTAACCCCAAACCGTAAACCCTAAACCATAAACCCAACCCTAAACCCTAAGCCCTAAACCAAGAACCCTAAACCCTAAAACCCAAACACAAAAACCAAAACACCTAAACCCTAAACCCTAAACCCAACCATAACCCAAACCCTAACCCGAAACCCTAACCCCAAACACTAAACCCTAACCCCAAACGCAAAACCCTAAACCCTAGACCCTAAAACCTAAACCCGAAACCCAAAACCTAAAACCCAAAACCCGAAACCCGAAACCCTAAGCCTAAAATCTGAAACCCTAATCCCAAACCCTAACCCCAAATGCTAAAGCCCAAACCCTAAAACCTAAACCCTAAACCCTAAACCGAAATCATAAACCCTAAACCCCAAACCCTAAACCCCAAACCCGAAACTTGAAATCCGAAATCCTAAGACCAAACCCTAACCAAAAACCGAAAACCCTAAACCCTAAACCCTAAACCCTAAACCCTAAACCAAGAACCCTAAACCCTAAACCCTAAACCAAGAACCCTAAACCCTAAACCCTAAACCCAGAACCCTAAACCCTAAAACCCAAACCGTAAAACCCAAACACCTAAACACTAAACCCCAAACCCTAAACCCTAAACCCTAAATCCGAAACCCTAACCTCAAACCCTAACCCCAAACCCAAATCCCAAACCCTAAACCCCAAACCCTAAACCCTAAACCCTAAACCCTAAACCCTAAACCATAAACCCTAAACCCTAAAACCCAAACCCTAAAACCTAAACACGTAAGCCCTAAACCCTAAACCCTAAACCATAAGCCCTAAACCCTAAATTCGAAACCCTAACCGCAAACACTAACGCCAAAACCTAAATCCTAAACACTAAACCCTAAAACCTAAACATTAAACCCTAAGCCCTAAACCCTAAACCCTAAACCTTAAACCCTAAACCCTAAACCCTAAAACCTAAACCCTAAACACCTAAACCCTAAACCCTAAACCCTAAACCATAAACCTTAAACCCTAAATCCTAAACCCTAACCCCAAACCCTAACCCCAAATCCTAAACCCTAAACCCTAAACCCTAAACCTTAAACCCTAAACCCTAAACACTAAAACCTAAACCTTAAACCCTAAACCCTAAACCCTAAACCCTAAAACCCTAAACCCTAAAACCTAAACCCTAAACCATAAACCCTAAACCCGAAATGCTAAACCCGAAACCCTAAACCCTAAACCCTAAATCCGAGACCCTAACACCAAACCCTAACCCCAAACCCTAAACCCTAAACCCAAAACCCTATACCCTAAACCATAAACCATAAACCTACAACCCTAAACCCTAAAACCCAAACCCTAAAACCTAAACACCTAAACCCTAAACCCTAAAACCTAAACCCTAAACTCGAAACCCTAAACCTTAAAAGCTCAACCCTAAAGCCGAAACCATAACCCCAAACCTTAAACCCCAAACCCTAAACCTGAAACACTAAACCCTAATCCCTGAACCCTAAACCCTAAACCCTAAACCCTAAACCCTAAACCCTGAAACCCAAACCCTAAAACCTAAACACCTAAATCCTAAACCCTAAACCCTAAACTCTTAAACCTAAACCCTAAGCCCCAAACCCTAAGTCCTAAACCCTAATCCCAGACCCTAAACCCTAAACACTAAATCCAAAACCCAAAACCCCAAACACTAAACCCTCAACCCTAAACCCAAAACCCCAAACCCTAAACCCCAAACCCTAAACCTTAAACAAAAAACCCAAAAACCTAAAACCTTAACACCTAAACCTTAAACCCCAAACCCTAAGCGCTAAACCCTAAACCCTAAACCCTAACCCCAAACCCTAACCCCAAACCCTAAACCCTAAACCCTAAACCCTAAACCCTAAACCCAGAACCCTAAACCTTAAACCGAAAGCCAAAGACCTAAACCCTAAACCCTAAACCATAAACCTCCCACCCTAAACCCTAAACCCTAAATCGTAAAACATTAAACCTAAACCCTAAACTCTAAACCATAAACCCTAAACCTGATAACCGAAACACTAAACCCTAAATTATAAACCCTAAACCGAAAACCCTATACCATAAACCCTAACTAGAAACCCGAAACCCTAAACCCTAAACCTTAAACCCGAAACCCGAAACCCGAAACCCTGAACCCTAAACCCTAAATCGAAAACACTAAACCCTAAACCCGAAACCCTGAATGCTAATCCCTAAACCCTAAACACTAAACCCTAAACCCTAAACCCTAAACCCGAAACCATAAACCCTAAAACCAAAACCATAAAACCTAAACACCAAAAACCTAAACCCTAAACCCTAAATCCTAAACCCAAACACCAAACCCTAACCCCAAACCCTAAAACCTAAACCCTTAACCCTAAACCCCAAACACTAAACCTAAACCCTAAACCAAGAACCCTAAACCCAAAAACGCAAACCCTAAAACCTAAACACCTAAACCCTAAACTTTAAACTCTAAACCCTAAACCCGAAACCCAAAACCCAAAACCCTAAACCTTAAACGCTAAACGTAAAACCCTAAACCGTAAACACTAAACCGTAAACACTAAACCCTAAACCCAAAACCTTAACCCCTAAACTCTAAACCCGAAACCATAAACCCTAAACCCCAACCCCAAACCCTAACCGCAAACCCTAAACCCTAAATCATAAACCCTAAATGCAAAACCCTAAACCGTAAACACTAAACCCTAAACTCTAAACCCTGAACCCCAAACCGTAAACACTAAACCCTAAGCCCTAAACCCAAAACCCAAAACCCAAAACCGTAAGCCCAAAACCCGAAATCCTAAACCCTACACCCTAAACGCTAAACCCCAAACACCAAACCCTAAACCCTAAACCCTAAACCCTAAATCTAGAACCCTAAGCACTAAAACCCAAACCCTAAAACCTAAACACCTAAACCCTAAACCCTAAACCCGAAACCCTAAACCCTAAACCCTAAACCAAAAATCCTAAATCCTAACCCCAAACACGAACCGCAAACCCTAAACCCTAAACTCTAAACCCAAAACACTTAACCCTAAACCCTAAACCCTAGAGTCTAAAACAAAAGCCCTAAACCCAAAACCATAAAAACTAAAATGTAAACCCTGGACCCCAAAAACCCTCAACCAAAAACTCGAAACCCCATGTACAAAACACAAAACCCTAAACCCTAAACCCTAAACACTAAACCCTAAACCCAAAAACCCAAAACCCTAAACTCTAAACCCTAAACACCTCAACCCTAAACACTAAACCCTAAACCCCAAAACCAAAACCCTAAACACTAACCCTAAACACTAAACCCTAAACCCTAAACCCGAAACCTTAAATCTTAAACACTAAACCCGAAAACCTAAACCGAAGCCCTAACCCCGAACCCTAAACCCTAAACCTTAAATTTAAAACGCAAACACCAAACCCTAACTCCAAACCATAACCCCTAAACCCTAAACCCTAAACCAAAAACGCTAAACCCTAAACCCTAAACCCCAAGCCCTAAAAGCTAAAGACCTAAACCCTAAACCCTAAAATCGAAACCTAAACCCTAAACCCTAAACCCTAAACCCTACCCTAAACCCTAAAACCCAAATATTAAACCCTAAACCCTAAACCCTAAACCCAAAATCCAAAACCCAAGACCTTAAACCCTAAAACTCAAACAGTAAACCCTAAACCCAAAACCCTAAACTCTAAAACCCTAAACCCAAAACCTAAAACCCTAAACCCTGAAACCTCAACCCTAAAACCTAAACACCTACACCCAAAACCCTAAACCCTAAAGCCGAAACCCTAACCGCAAACCCTAAACCCCAAACCCTAAACCTGAAACACTAAACCCTAATCCCTAAACCCTAAACCCTAAACTCTAAACCCTAAACCCTAAGCCCCAAACCCTAACCCAAAACCCTAAACCCTAACGCAAAACCCTAAACCCTAAACCCTAAACCCGAAACCCTAAATCCTAAACCCCAAACCCTAAAACCTAAACACCTAAACCCTAAACCCTAAACCCTAAACCCTAAGCCCAAACACTAAACCCTAAACACTAAAACCAAAACCCAAAACCCAAAACCCAAAACACTAAACCCTAAACCCTAAACCCTAAACCCTAACCCAAAACCCTAAACCCTAACGCAAAACCCTAAACCCTAAACCCTAAACCCGAAACCCTAAATCCTAAACCCGAAACCCGAAACCCTAAACCCTAAACCCTAAACCCTAAACCCTAAACCCTGAACCCAAACCCAAACCCAAAACCCTAAACCCTAAACCCTAACCCAAAACCCCAAACCCTAAAACCTAAACCCTAAATCGTAAACCCTAAACCCGAAACACTAAACCTGAGAACCCAAACCAAAACCCTAAACCCTAAAGCATAAACCCGAAACCCTAAGCCCTAAATCCAAAACCATAACCACAAACCCTAACCCCAAACCCTAAACCCCAAACCCTAAACCCTAAACCCTAAACCCTAAACCCTAAACCCTAAACAAAGAACCCTAAACCCTAAAACCGAAACACTAAAACCTAAACACCTAAACCCTAAACCCAGAACCCTAAACCCTAAACCCTAAACCCTAACCCCAAACCCTAACCCCAAACCCTAACGCCAAACAGTAAACCCTAACCCAAAACCCTAAACCCTAAACAATAAACCCTAAACCCGAATCCCGAAACCGGAAACCCTAAACCGGAAACCCTAACCCAAAACCCTAATCCCAAACCCGAAACCGAAACCCTAAACCCTAAACCAGAAACCTTAAGCCCAAAATTTGAAACCCTAACACGAAAACCTAACCACAAACCTTAAACCCCAAACCCTAAACCCAAAAACCTAAACGCTAAACCCTAAACCCTAAAGCCTAACCTAAAACCCTAAACCCAAAAACCTAAACCCTAAAGAAAAAACCCTAAACCCGAAACGCTAAACCAGAAACCCTAAACCCTAAACCCTAAACCCTAAAACCGAGACCCTGACACCAAACCCTAACCCCAAACCCTAAACCCTAACACCTAAACCCTAAACCATAAACCCTAAACCCAAAACCTAATTCCAAAACCCTAAACCCTAAAACCCAAACCCTAAAACCTAAACACCAAAACCCTAAACCCTAAACCCGAAACCGTCAACCCTAAACCCTAAACCCTAAATCAAAAAGCCCAACCCCAAACCCTAACCCTAAACCCTAAACCTGAAACACAAAACCCTAAACCCTATACCCCAAACCCTAAACCCTAAAACCCCAACCTTAAAACCTAACCACCTAAACCCTAAACCCTAAATCCAAAACCCAAACCCCAAACCCTAACCCCAAACCCTAAAACCTAAACCCTAAACCGTAAACACTAAACCGTAAACCCTAAACCCTAAACCCTAAACCGTAAGCCCAAAAACCGAAACCCGAAACCCTAAACCCTAAACCCTACACCCTGAACGCTAAACCCTAAACCATACACACTAAATCCAAAACCATAAACCCTAAACCCTAAATCTAGAACCTTAAGCAGTAAAACCAAACCCCAAAAACCTAAACAACTAAACCCTAAACACTAAACCCAAAACCCTAGACCCTAAAGCCTAAACCCAAAATCCTAAATCCTAACCCCAAACCCTAACCGCAAATCCTAAACCCTAAACACAGAACCCTAAAGCCTTAACCTTAAACCCTAAACCCTAAACCCAAAACCCAAAACCCGAAACCCTAAACCCTAAACTCTAAATCAAAAACCCTAAACCCAAAACCATAAAAACTAAACCCTAAACCCTGGACCCTAAAAACCCTAAACGCTAAACCCTAAACCCTAAACCCTAAACCAAAAACTCGAAACCGCATGTACAAAACACAAAACACTAAACCGTAAACCGAAAACACTAAACGCTAAATCGTAAAACCCTAAACCCTAAACTCTAAAGCCCCAAACACCTTAACCCTAAGCCCTAAAACCTAAACCCTAAACCCTAAACACAAACCCAAAACCCAAAACACCCCAAACCCTAAACCATAAACCCTAAACCCGAAACCCTAAACCTGAAACACTAAAACTGAAACCCCAAATCGTAACCCTAACCTCGAACCCTAAACCCTAAACCCAAAACCCTAAATCCAAAACCCAAACACCAAACCCAAACCCCAAACCCTAAACCCTAACACCTAAACCCTAAACCCCAAGCCTTAAAACCTAAAGACCTAAACCCTAAACCCCAAAACCAAAACCCTAAACCCTAGACCCTACCCAAAACCCTAAATCCTGAACACAAAACCCTAAAACCCAAACACCAAACCCTAAACCCTAAACCCTAAACCCTAAACCTTACACCCTAAACCCAAAACCCAAACACCAAAACCTTAAACCTTAAACCCGAAACCCAAAACACTAAACCCTAAACCCTGAACCCTAAACCCTATAACCCATACACTAAACCCTAAACCCTAAACCCTAAACCCAAAACCCCAAAGCCTAAAGCCTAAAGCCTAAACCCAAAACCCAAAAACCTGAAACCCTAAACCCTAAATTCAAAACCCTCAACCCTAAACACCTCAACCCTAAACCTTAAACCGCAAACCCTAAAACCTAAACCCTCAACCCTAAATACAAACACAAAACCAGAAACCCTAAACCCCAAACCCTAAACCATAAACCCTATACCCGAAACCCAAAACCAGAAACACTAAACCCGAAACCCTAACTCGAAACCCTAACCCCGAGCCC
Organism: Malania oleifera; assembly: GCF_029873635.1. Lineage (NCBI taxonomy): Eukaryota > Viridiplantae > Streptophyta > Magnoliopsida > Santalales > Ximeniaceae > Malania > Malania oleifera. The sequence goes on along the minus strand of NW_026651687.1, from coordinate 3,847 downwards.
TAAATCCTAAACCCAAAACTCTAAACCCTAAACCCTAAATCCGAAACCCAAACACGAAACCCTAACCCCAAACCCTAAACCCTAAACCCTAAACCCTAAACCCATAACCCTAAACCCTAAAACCCAAACCCTAAAACCTAAACACCTAAACCTTAAACCCTAAACCCTAACCCCAAACCCTAAACCAAAACCCTAAACCATAAACCCTAAACCCTAAACCCTAAATCATAAAACCCAAACTCTAAAACCTAAACACCTAAACCTTAAACCCTAAACCCTAAACCCTAAACCCTAAACCCTAAACCCTAAATCATAAACACTAACCCCAAACCCTAACTCCAAACACTAAACCCTAAACCCTAAACCCTAAACCCTAAACCCTAAGCTCTAAATCCTAAACCCTAAACCCGAAACCCAAAAATCGAAACTTTAAACCCAAAACACGAAACCCGAAACCCTAAACCCTAAACCCTAAACCCTAAACCCTGAACCCTAAACCCTAAATCCTAACCCAAAACCCAAAACCCTAAAACCTAAACCCGAAACCATAAACCCTAAACTTGAAACCGTAAACCCGAAACACTGAACCCAAAACCCTGACCCCAAACCCAAAACCCTAAACCCAAAACCCTAAACCCTAAATTCGAGACCCTAACACCAACCCCCAAACCTAAACTTTACACCCTAAACCCTAAACCCTACACCCTGAACGCTAATCCCAAAACCCTAAACACTAAATCCTAAACCATAAACCATAAACCCAAAAATCTAGAACCCTAAGCACTAAAATCCAAACCCTAAAACCTAAACAACTAAACCCTAAACCCTAAACCCGAAACCCTAAACCCTAAACCCAAAATCCTAAATCCTAACCCCAAACCCTAACCGCAAACCCTAAACCCAAAACCCTAAACCCTAAACCCTAAACCCTAAACCCTAAACCCTAAACCCTAAACCCTAAACCCTAAACCCGAAACCCTAAACCCTAAACTCTAAATCAAAAGCCCTAAACCAAAAACCATAAAAAACTAAACCCTAAACCCTGGACCCTAAAAACCCTAAACGCTAAACCCTAAACCCTAAACCCTAAACCAAAAACTCGAAACCGCATGTACAAAACACAAAACACTAAACCCTAAACCCTAAACACTAAACGCTAAACCCTAAAACCCTAAACCCTAAACTCTAAACCCTAAACACCTCGACCCTAAACCCTAAAACCTAAACCCAAAACCCTAAACACAAACCCAAAACCCCAAACCCTAAACCCCAAACCCTAAAGGCTAAACCCTAAACTCGAAACCATAAACCTGAAACACTAAAATCGAAACCCTAAATCGAAACCCTAACACCGAACCCTAAACCCTAAACCCTAAACCCTAAATCCAAAACCCAAACACCAAACCCTAACCCCAAACCCTAAACCCTAAACCCTAAACCCCAAGCCCTAAAACCTAAAGACCTAAACCCTAAACCCTAAAACCGAAACCCTAAACCCTAAACCCTAAACCCTACCCAAAACCCTAAATCCTGAACCCCAAATCCTAAAACCCAAACACTAAACCCTAAACCCTAAACCCTATAACCCATACACTAAACCCTAAACCCTAAACCCAAAACCCTAAAGCCTAAAGCCTAAAGCCTAAACCCAAAACCCAAAACCTGAAACCCTAAACCCTAGACACCTCAACCCTAAACCCTAAACCCCAAACCCTAAAACCTAAACCCTAAACCCTAAATCTAAACCCAAAACCCAAAACCCTAAACCCCAAACCCTAAACTCTAAACCCTAAACCCTACACCGGAAACCCAAAACCAGAAACACTGAACCCAAAACCCTAACTCAAAACCCTAACACCGAATCGTAAATCCTAAACCCTAAACCCTAAACCCAACACCCTAAATCCGCAACCCAAACACGAAACCCTAACCCCAAACCCTAAACCCTAAACCCTAAACCCTAAACCCATAACCCTAAGCCCTAAAACCCAAACCCTAATACCTAAACACCTAAACCCTAAACCCTAAACCCAAAACCCTAAACCCTAACCCCAAACCCTAAACAAAAACCCCAAACCATAAATCCTAAACCCTAAATCCTAAACCCTAAACCCTAAAACCCAAACTCTAAAACCTAAAAACCTAAACCCTAAACCCTAAAGCCTAAACTCTACACCCCAAATCCTAAATCCTAAACACTAACCACAAACCCTAACCCCAAACACTAAACCCTAAACCCTAAACCAAAAACCCAAAACCCAAAACCCAAAACCCTAAATCCTAAACCCTAAACCCTAAACCCGAAACCCTAAACCCTAAACCCAAAACCCTAAACCCTGAACCCTAAACCCTAAATTCTAACCGAAAAACGTAAACCCTAGAACCTAAACCCGAAACCATAAACCCTAAACCCGAAACACTAAACCCGAAACCCTAACCCAAAACCCTAACCCCAAACCCCAAACCCTAAACCCTAAACCCTAAACCCTAAATCCGAGACCCTAACACCAACCCCTAAACCCAAACTTTAAACCCTAAACCCTAAACCCAAAATCCTAAACCCTAAACACTAAACCCTAAACCCAGAACCCTAAACCATAAAACCCAAACCCTAAAACCTAAACACCTAAACCCAAAACCCGAAACCCTAAACCCTAAACACTAAACCCTAAACCCAGAACCCTAAACCCTAAAACCCAAACCCTAAAACCTAAACACCTAAACCCTAAACCCTAAAACCTAAACCCTAAATCTGAAACCCTAACCCCAAACCGTAACACCAAACCCTAAACCCCAAACCCTAAACCCTAAAACCTAAACCCTAAACCCAAAACCCTAAACTGTAAGACCCGAACCCTAAAACCTAAACACCTAAACCGTAAACCCTAAACCCAAAACCCTAAACACAATCCCAAAACCCTAAACCCTAAACCCCAAACCCTAAACGCTAAACCCTAAACCCGAAACCATAAACCTGAAACACGAAAATCGAAACCCTTACCCCGAACCCTAAACCCTAAACCCTAAATCCAAAACCCAAACACGAAACCCTAACCCCAAGACCTAAACCCTAAACCCCAAGCCCTAAAACCTAAAGACCTAAACCCTAAACCCTAAAATCGAAACCCTAAACCCTAGACCCTCCCCAAAACCCTAAATCCTAAACCCCAAATCCTAAAACCCAAACACTAATCCTAAACCCTAAACCCTAAACCCAAAACCCAAACACCAAAACCTTAAACCTTAAACCCAAAACCCTAAACCCTAAACCCTAAACCCTGAACCCTAAACCCTATAACCCATACACTAAACCCTAAACCCAAAACCCTAAAGCCTAAAGCTTAAAGCCTAAACCCAAAACCCAAAACCTGAAACCCTAAACCTTAGACACCTCAACCCTAAAACCTAAACCCGAAACCCTAAAACCTAAACCCTAAACCCAAAATACAAACCCAAAACCCAAAACCCAAAACCCCAAACCCTAAACTCTAAACCCTAAACCCTACACCCGAAACCCAAAACCAGAAACACTGAACCCAAAACCCTAACTCAAAACCCTAACCCCGAACCGTAAATCCTAAACCCTAAACGCTAAACCCAAAATCCTAAACCCAAAACCCTAAATCCTAAACCCAAAACCCAAAACCCAAAACCCATAACCCTAAGCCCTAAAACCCAAACCCTAATACCTAAACACCTAAACCCAAAACCCTAAACCCAAAACCCTAAACCCTAACCCCTAACCCTAAACAAAAACCCCAAACCATAAACCCTAAGCCCTAAACCCTAAACCCTAAACCCTAAACCCTAAAACCCCCTAACTCCCTAACCCAAACCTAAAACCCCC
>NW_026651686.1:20000-38600 GCF_029873635.1 Malania oleifera | reverse complement strand
ATTAATCCTAAAACAATAAACCCGAAATGCTAAAACCTAAACCCGAAACCAAAAACCCTAAACCCTAAACCCTAAAGCTAAAACACTAAACCATAAAACACTAAACCCTGAACCCCAAACCCTAAACCCTAAACCGTAAACCCTAAACCCAGAACAATAAACCTTAAACCCTAAACCGTAAACCCTAAAACATAAAACACTAAATTGTAAACCCAAAACACTAAACCCTAAACCGTAAACCTAAAACACTAAACCCTAAACCCCAAACCCTAAACCCTAAAACCAAAACCCAAAACGCTAAACCCAAAACAAAAAACCCTTAACCCTAAACCTAAACCCTAAAATAAAAAACACTAAACCTTAATCCCAAAACCTTAAACCGTAAACCCAAAACATAACCCTAAACCCTAAACCCCAAACCCTAAAACCCTAAACGCTAAACCCAAAGTCTTAAAACCTAAACCCTAAACCCTAAACCAAAAACCCAAAACCCTAAATCCCACACCCTATACACTAAATCCTAAAACATAAAACCCTAAACCCTAATCCCAAACCCTAAACCCTAAACCCCAAAACTCTAAACCATAAACCCGAAGCCTCAAACCCTAAACCCTAAACTCCTAACCCTAAACCGAAAACCATACATCCTAAACCTTAAAATCTAAACCTTAAGCCATAAACCCTAAACCCCAAACCGCAAACCAAAAACCCAAAACCCAAAACCCTAAAACCTAAAATCCTACGCCCTAACCCAAACCCTAAGCACTAAACCCTAAACCCAAAACCAAAAAACCTTCAACCCTAAACCGTAAACCCTAAACAAAAAACCCAATACACTAAACTTTATGTCCCAAAACATAAAACCCTAACCCATAAACCCCAAACCCTAAACAAAAAACATTCAACCCTAAACCCAAAACCCAAAACCCGAAAACATAAAGCACTAAACCGTAAACCTTAACCTCTAAATCCCAAACCCTAAACCAACAACCCTAAAGCCTAAACCCCAAACCCTCAACCCTAAACCCTAAAATATAAAACCCTAAACCCTAGTCCCAAGCCTTGAACCCTGAACCCTAAACCCTAAAACGTAAACCCAAAACCCTAAATGCTAAAACCCTAAACCCTAAACCTTAAACCCTAAACTCAAAAATAAAAACCCTAAACCAAAAACCCAAAACCCTAACCTAAAACCCTAAACTCTAAACCCTAAACCCTAAAACCTAAACACTAAACCATAAATCCTAAACCATAAACACTAAAACCGAAACCCTATACCGTAAACACAAATCAACAAACCATAAACCCTAAACCCTAAACCCTAAACATTAAACCCAATACCTTAAACCTAACCACTGAACCAAAAACCCAAAACTTTAACCCTAAAACCTAAACCCTAAATAATAAACTCTAAACCCAAAACACTAAAACCTAAACCCTAAACCCTAAACCATAAACCTTAAACACTAAATAGTAATCCCTAGACCCTAAACACAAAACAACAAACCCTAAACCCAAAACCCTACACACTAAACCCTAAACCCTAAACACTAAACCCAATACCCAAATCCCCAAACCCTAAACCTTAAAACCCTAAACCCTATGCCTTAAACCGTAAAACCCAAACCCTAAACCAAAAAACCTAAAACCTAAACCCCAAACCCTAAACCCTAAACAAAAAACCCTAAAACCTAAACCCTGAACCGTAAACCCTAAAACCCTAAGCCCTAAACCAAAAAACCCTAAGCCCTAAACCAAAAAACCCTAAACCCTAAACCCTAAACCCAAAACCCTAAACCAAAAACCCTAAACCCTAAACGGTAAACCCTAAACCCTAAAAGCCAAAACCCTAGACACTAAGCCTTAAATCCTAAACCCTAAACCCTAAACCCAAAACTGCAAAAACCCTAAACATAAAACCCAAAAACATAAAATCCCAAACCCTAATCCCAAACTCAAAACCCTAAATCCTAAACCCTGAACCATAAACCCTAAACCGTAAAACCTAATACCCAAACCCTAAACCCTAAACCCTAAACCCTAAACTCTAGACCCTAAGCACTAGAAGGTAAACCTTAAACCCTAAACCCTAAACCCTAAAACCCTAAACCCTAAACCCTAAACCAAAAATCCTAAACCCTAAACCCTAAGCCTTAAACCATAAGCCCTAAACCCTAAACCAAAAACCCTAAATTCTAAACCCCAAACTCACAACCCTAAACCCTAAAATCGAAAATCCTAAACCCCAACCCAAACCCAAAATACTAAGCACAAAACCCTATACCAAAAAACCTAAACCCTAAACCCAAAACCCTATACCCTAAAACCTAAACCCTAAACCCTAAGCCCTAAACCCTAAACCCTAGACCCTATGCACTAAACAATTAACCCTAAAGCCTAAACCCTAAAACATAAAACCCTAAAACCAAATTGCAAACTTTAAAACCTAAACCCTAAACCCAAAACCCTAAACCCTAAACCATAAACCCTAAAACCCTAAACCCTAATCCCTGAGTTTTAAACCCTGAAACCTAAACCATAAACTAAAAACCCTAAACCCTAAACCTTAAACCCTCAACTTTAAATCCTAAAACAAAAAACATTAAACATTAAACCCTAAACCCTAAACCAAAAACCCTAAACCCTAAACCATAAACCCTAAACCCTGAAACCTAAACCCTAAACTAAAAACCTGAAACCCTAAACCTTAAACCCTAACCTTAAATCCTAAAACAAAAAACATTAAACATTAAACCCTAAACCCTAAACCAAAAACCCTAAACCAAAAACCCTAAAACATAAAACACTAAACCCTAAACCTTAAACCGTAAACCCTAAATCCTAAACCTAAAGCCCTAAACCCTAAACCCCAAACCCTAAACCCTGAACCCTAAAACATAAAACCCTAAACCCTAATCCAAAACCCTAGACCCCAAACCCTAAACAAAAATCCCTAAACGCTAAACCCTAAACCCTAAACCAAAAACCCTAAAACCTAAACCCCAAACTCTAATCCCTAAACCAAAAAATGTAAACCCAAAACCCTAAACTGTAAACCCTAGACCCTAAGCACTAAACAATAAATCCTAAACCCTAAACCCTAACCCTTAACCCCTAAACCCAAAACCCTAAACAGTAAACCAAAGACCCTAAACCCTAAGCCCTAAACACTAAACCCTAAACCCTAAGCCCTAAACGCAAAAATCTAAAATCCTAAACCCTAATCCCAAACCCTAAACCCTAAACCCTAAACCAAAAACCGTAAACCCTAAATGCTAAACGCAAAACCCTAAACCCTACACCCTAAACCCTAAACCCTAAACCCTAAACCCTAAGCCTTAAACCCAAAACCCTAAACCCAAAACGAAAAACTATAATCCCTAAACGCAAAACCCTAAACCGTAAGCCTTAAACCCAAAACCCTAAACCAAAAATTCTAAATCCAAAACCCGAAATCCTAAACCCTAAAACGTAAAATCCTAAACCCTAATCCCAAACCCTAAACACTAAACCCTAAACCCAATACCAAAAACCCTGAACCCTAAACCCAATGCCAAAAACCGTAATCCTAAACCCAAAATACAAAACCCTAAACCCTACACCCTAGATCCTAAGCACTAAAAAAAAATTCTAAACCCTAAACCCAAAAACCCTAAACCCTAAACCCTAAGCCTTGCACTCTAAGACCCGACCCCTGAACCCTAAAACATAAAACCCTAAACCCAAATCCCAAACCCTGAACCCTAAACCCTAAACCAAAAAGCCTAAACCCTGAACTTGAAACCCTAAACTCTAAATCCTAAAACGCGAAACCCTAAACCCTAAAACATAAAACAGTAAAACCTAAACCCAACATCCTAAACCATAAACCCTAAACCTTAAACACCAAACCCTCAAACATAAAACCCAAAACCCGAATCCTAAACCCCCCAAAACCAAAAACTCCAAACCCTAAACCCTAAACCCTAAAACCCAAATCCCTAAACCCTAAGCCTTAAACCCTAAACCCTAAACCCTAAACCCTAAACCAAAAACCCTAAATCCTAAACCCTAAACCCTAAACTTTAAATCCAAAGACATAAAACTTTAAAACCTAAACCCCAAACCAAAAACCCTAAACCCTAAAACCTAAACCCTAAACGCGAAAAAATAAAAGACGAAACCCCAAACCCTAAAACATAAAACCCTAAACCCTAATCCCAAACCCTAAACCCCTAACCCTAAACCAAAAGCCCAAAACCCCAAACCAAAAACCCTAAACCCTAAACCCTAGACCCTAAACCCTAGACCCTAAGCACTAAACAATAAACCCTAAACCCTAAACCCTAAAGCCTAAACTTTAAATTCTAAAACCTTAAACCCTAATCTCTAAGCCTTAAACCCTAAAGCCTAAACCAAAAACCCTAAACCCCAAACACTAAACGTCCAACCCAAGTACATAAAACCCTAAACTCTAATCCCAAACACTACACCCTAAACCCAAAACACTAAACCCTAAACCCTAACCCTTAAACCCTAAACCCCAAAAAATAAACCCTACACCCTAAAACCTAAAATCAAAAACCCTAATCCAAAACCCTAAACCCTAAACCCTAAACAAAAACCCTAAACCCAAAACGTTAAACCCCAAACCCTAAACCCTAAACCCTAAACCTTAAAACCCTAAACCCTATACCCTAAACCCTAAATCAAAAACCGCCAACCCTCAACCCGTAACTCCAAAAACCTAAAATCCTAAACCCTTATGCAAAACCCTAAACCCTAAACACAAAACCCTATACCAAAAACCCTAAACCCTAAACCCTAAGCCCTAAACCCTAAGCTCTAAACCCTAAACCCAAAAACCCAAAGCCTAAACCCTAAACCCTAAACCCAAATCCCAAACCGAAAACCTTAAACCCTAAACCAAAAACCCTAAACACTAAACTCGAAACCCTAAACCATAAACCCAAAAACATAAAATAGTAAACCCTAAAAACTAAACCCCAAACCCTAAAGCAAAAACCCTAAACCCTAAACCCCAAACCCAAAACCCAAACCCATAAACCCCAAACAATAAACCCAAAACCGTAAACCCTAAACGCTAAAACCCGAAACACTAAGCCCCAAGCCTTAAACCCTAAACCCTAAACCCTAAACCAAAAGTCCTAAACCCTACACCCTAAGCCTTAAACCCTAACCCCCAAACCCTAAACCAAAAACCCTAAATTCTAAACCCCAAACCCAAAACCCTAAACCCTTAAATCGAAAGTCCTAAACCCTAACTCGACCCCTAAATACTAAACCCAAAACCCTATCCCAAAAAGCCTAAACCTTCAACCAAAAACCCTAAACCCTAAAACCTAAACCCTAAACCCTAAGCCCTAAACCCTAAACCCTAGACCCTATGCACTAAACAATTAACCCTAAACCCTATAACAGAAAACCTTAAACCCTAATTCCAAACCTTAAACCATAAAACCTAAACCCAAAACCCAAAACTAGAACCCAAAACCCAAAACCCTAAGTTTTAAATCCTAAAACCTAAACCCTAAACCAAAAACCCTAAACCCTAAACTATAAAACCTAAAACTTAAAACATTAAACACTAAATCCTAATCCTAAAGCCCTAAACCCTAAACCCCAAACCCTAAACCCTAAACCCTGAAGCCTAAAACATAAAACCCTAAACCCTAATCCAAAACCCTAAACCCCAAACCCTAAACCAAAATCCCTACACGCTAAACCCTAAACCGTAAAACCTAAACCCCAAACCCTAATCCCTAAACCTAAAACTCTAAACCCTAAACCCTAAACCCTAAACCCTAGACCCCAAGCACAAAACAATAAATCCTAAACCCTAAACCAAAAACCCAAAACACTAAACCCAAAACCCTAAAACCCAAAACCTTAAACCTTAAGCCTTAAACCCAAAACCCTAAACACTAAACCAAAAACCCTAAACCCTAAACCACAAACCATAAACCCTAAACTCCAAAACATAAACCCTAAACCCTAAAACCTAAAATCCTAAACCCTAATCCCAAACCCTAAACCCTAAAACCCAAACCCAAACCCATAAACCGTAAACCCTAAACCTATACCTGAAACCCTAACCCCTAAACCCTAAACCCTAAACCCCAAAACCCTAAACCCTAAACACTAAGCCTTAAACCCAAAACCCTAAACCCAAAACTAAAAACTATAATCCCTAAACCCAAAACCCTAAACCCTAAACCTTAAACCCTAAATCGTAGACCAAAAACTCTAAACCCTAAACCCCAAACCCTAAACCCAAAACCCTAAAACGTAAAATCCTAAGCCCTAATCCCAAAACCTAAACCCTAAACCCTAAACCCAATACAAAAACCCTAAACCCTAAACCCTAAACCCTAAACCCTAAGCCTTAAATCCTAAACCCCGAACCCTGAAACCTAAGCACTAAACCCTAGACCCTAGATCCTAAGCACTAAATGATAAATCCTAAACCCTAAACCCTAAAATCCTAAACCCTAAACCCTAAGCCTTAAATCCTAAACCCCGAACCCTGAAACCTAAAACATAAAACCCTAAACCCAAATCCCAAACCCTAAACCCCAAATCCTAAACCAAAAAGCATAAACCCTAAACCCGAAACCCTAAACTTTATATCCTAAAATGCAAAACCCTAAACCGTAAAACATAAAATAGTAAAACCTAAACCAAAAATCCTAAACCATAAACCCTAAACTGAAAACCCTAAACCTAAACACCAAACCCTAAAACATAAAACCCAAAACCCTAATCCTAAACCACCCTAAACCCTAAACCAAAAACCCAAAAATCTAAACCCTAATCCCTAAACCCTAAACCCTAAAACCCTAATCCCTAAACCCTAAACCTTAAACCCTAAACCTTAAACCCTAACCAAAAACCCTAAATCCTAAACCCTAAACCCTAAACTTTAAATCCAAAGACATAAAACTCTAACCCCAAACCAAAAACCCTAAACCCTAAACGCGAAAAAATAAAAGACTAAACCCCAAACCCTAAAACATAAAACCCTAATCCCAAACCCTAAACCCCTAACCCAAAACCAAAAGCCCTAAACGCTAAATTGTAAACCCTAAACGCTAAACCCCAAACCCTAAGCCCTATACCCTAAAAGAAAAACACTAAAGCCAAAACCCCAGACCCAAAACCCCAAACCAAAAACCCTAAACCCTAAACCCTAAACCCTGAACCCTAGACCCTAAGCACTAAACAATAAACCCTAAACCCTAAACCTTAAAGACTAAACTTTAAACCCTAAAACCATAAACCCTAATCTCTAAGCCTTAAAGCCTAAACCTTAAACCAAAAACACTAAACCCCAAACCCTAAACCTCAAACCCTAATACATAAAACCCTAAACCCCAATCCCAAACACTAAACCCTAAACCCTAAACCCTAAACCCTAAACCCTAAACACTAAACCCTAAACCCAAACCTTTAAACCCAAAACCCCAAACCCTAAACCCTAAACCCTAAACCCCAAACCCTAAACCCTAAACCCCAAAACATAAACCCGACACCCTAAAACCTAAAATCCTAAACCCAAATCCCAACCCCAAAACCCTAAACCATAAACCCTAAACAAAAACCCCAAACCCTAAACCCTAAACCTTAAAACCTTAAACCCTAAACCCAAAATCAAATACCCTCAACCCTCAACCCGAAACCCCTAAAACCAAAAATCCTAAACCCTAAACCCCAAACCCAAAACCCTATACCAAAAACCCCAAACCCTAAACCCTAAGCCCCAAACCCTAAGCTCTAAATCGTAGACCGTAGACTCTAAGCACTAAACAATAAACCGTGAACTGTAAACCCTAAACCCTTAACCCTAAACCCAAAGCCTTAAACCCTAAAACCCAAAACCTAAACCATAAACCCAAAAACATAAAACCCTAAACCCAAATCCCAAACCATAAACCTTAAACCCTAAACCAAAAACCCTAAACTTTAAATCCTAAAACATAAAACGCTAAACCGTAAACCGTAAACCGTAAACCCTAAACCCGAAAACATAAAACAGTAAACCCTAAACCCCAAACCCCATACACTAAAGCAAGAACCCTAAACCCTAAACCCTAAACCCAAACCCATAAACCCCAAACAATAAACCCAAAACCGTAAACCCTGAAAGCTAAAACCCTAAACCCTAAGCCCCAAGCCTTAAACCCTAAACCCTAAACCCTAAACCAAAAACCTTAAACCCTAAACCCTAAACCAAAAACCCTAAACCCTAAACCCTGAACGCCAAACCCTAAACCCTAAAACCTAAAATCGTAAACCCTAATCCCAAAACCTAAACCCTAAACCCTAAACCCTATACCAAAAACCCTAAACCCTAAACTTAAAACCTTAAGCCCTAAATCCTAAGCCCTAAACCCTAGACCCTAGATCCTAAGCACTAAACGATAAATCCTAAACCCTAAACCCTAAAACCCTAAACCCTAAACCCTAAGCCTTAAATCCTAAACCCCGAACCCTGAAACCTAAAACATAAAACCCTAAACCCAAATCCCAAACCCTAAACCCTAAACCCTAAACCAAAAAGCATAAACCCTAAACCCGAAACCCTAAACTTTATATCCTAAAATGCAAAACCCTAAACCGTAAAACATAAAATAGTAAAACCTAAACCAAAAATCCTAAACCATAAACCCTAAACCGAAAACCCTAAACCTAAACACCAAACCCTAAAACATAAAACCCAAAACCCTAATCCTAAACCACCCTAAACCCTAAACCAAAAACCCAAAAATCTAAACCCTAATCCCTAAACCCTAAACCCTAAAACCCTAATCCCTAAACCCTAAACCTTAAACCCTAAACCCTAAACCCTAAACCAAAAACCCTAAATCCTAAACCCTAAACCCTAAACTTTAAATCCAAAGACATAAAACTCTAACCCCAAACCAAAAACCCTAAACCCTAAACCCTAAACGCGAAAAAATAAAAGACTAAACCCCAAACCCTAAAACATAAAACCCTAATCCCAAACCCTAAACCCCTAACCCAAAACCAAAAGCCCTAAACACTAAATTGTAAACCCTAAACGCTAAACCCCAAACCCTAAGCCCTATACCCTAAAAGAAAAACACTAAAGCCAAAACCCCAGACCCAAAACCCCAAACCAAAAACCCTAAACCCTAAACCCTAAACCCTGAACCCTAGACCCTAAGCACTAAACAATAAACCCTAAACCCTAAACCTTCAACCCTAAACCCTAAAACCCTAAAACCATAAACCCTAATCTCTAAGCCTTAAAGCCTAAACCTTAAACCAAAAACACTAAACCCCAAACCCTAAACCTCAAACCCTAATACATAAAACCCTAAACCCCAATCCCAAACACTAAACCCTAAACCCTTAACACTAAACCCTAAACCCAAACCCTTAAACCCAAAACCCCAAACCCTAAACCCTAAACCCTAAACCCCAAACCCTAAACCCTAAACCCCAAAACATAAACCTGACACCCTAAAACCTAAAATCCTAAACCCAAATCCCAACCCCAAAACCCTAAACCATAAACCCTAAACAAAAACCCCAAACCCTAAACCCTAAACCTTAAAACCTTAAACCCTAAACCCAAAATCAAATACCCTCAACCCTCAACCCGAAACCCCTAAAACCAAAAATCCTAACCCCTAAACCCCAAACCCAAAACCCTATACCAAAAACCCCAAACCCTAAACCCTAAGCCCCAAACCCTAAGCTCTAAATCCTAGACCGTAGACCCTAAGCACTAAACAATAAACCGTGAACCGTAAACCCTAAACCCTTAACCCTAAACCCAAAGCCTTAAGCCCTAAAACCCAAAACCTAAACCATAAACCCTAAAACATAAAACCCTAAACCCAAATCCCAAACCATAAACCTTAAACCCTAAACCAAAAACCCTAAACTTTAAATCCTAAAACATAAAACGCTAAACCGTAAACCCTAAACCCTAAACCCTAAACCCGAAAACATAAAACAGTAAACCCTAAACCCCAAACCCCATACACTAAAGCAAGAACCCTAAACCCCAACCCTAAACCCAAACCCATAAACCCCAAACAATAAACCCAAAACCGTAAACCCTGAAAGCTAAAACCCTAAACCCTAAACCAAAAGTCCTAAACCCTACACCCTAAGCCTTAAACCCTAAGCCCCAAACCCAAAACCAAAAACCCTAAATTCTAAACCCCAAACCCAAAACCCTAAAACCTAAAATCGAAAGTCCTAAACCCTAACCCAAACCCTAAATGCTAAACCCAAAACCCTATCCCAAAAATCCTAAACCCTAAACCCAAAACCCTATACCCTAAAACCTAAACCTTAAACCCTAAGTCCTAAACCCTAAACCCTAGACCCTATGCACTAAACAATTAACCCTAAACCCTAAACCCTAAAACATAAAACCCTAAACCCTAATTCCGAACCTTAAACCATAAACCCTAAATCCAAAACCCAAAACCCTAAGTTTTAAATCCTAAAACCTAAACCCTAAACAAAAAACCCTAAACCCTAAACTTTAAATCCAAAAAACATAAAACATTAAACACTAAACCGTAAACCCTAAGCCCTAAACCCTAAACCCCAAACCCTAAACCCAGAACCCTAAAACATAAAACCCTAAACCCTAATCCGAAACCCTAAACCCCAAACCTTAAACCAAAATCCCTAAACGCTAAACCCTAAACTGTAAAACCTAAACCCCAAACCCTAATCCCTAAACCCTAAACCCTAAACCCTAAACCCAAGACCCCAAGCACAAAACAAAAAATCCTAAACCCTAAATAAAAAACCCTAAACCCTAAACCCAAAACCCTTAAACCCAAAACCTTAAACCCTAAGCCTTAAACCCAAAACCCTAAACAGTAAACAAAAAACCCTAAACCCTTGGCCCTAAACACTAAACCCTAAACCCTAAGCCTTAAACCCTAAACCCTACACCCTAAACTACAAACCATAAACCCTAAACTTGAAAACATAAACCCTAAACCCTAAAACCTGAAATCCTAAAACCTAATCCTAAACCCTAAACCCCAAACCTTAAACCATAAACCGTAAACCCTAAATGTTATACCCTAAACCCTAAACCCTATGCCCGAAACACTAACCCCTAAACCGTAAACCCTAAAACCCTAAACCCTAAACCCTAAACACTAAGCCTTAAACCCAAAACCCTAAACCCTAAACCAAAAACTATAATCCCTAAACCCAAAACCCAAAACCCTAAACAAAAAACGATAATCCCTAAACCCTAAACCCTAAACCCAAAACCTTAAACCCTAAACCCTAAACCAAAAATTCTAAACCCTAAACCCCAAACCCCAAACCCTAAACCCTAAAACGTAAAATCCTAAACACTAATCCCAAAACCTAAACCCTAAACCCTAAACCCAATACCAAAAACCCTAAACCCTAAACCCAAAACCTTAAGCCCTAAATCCTAAGCCCTAAACCCTAGACCCTAGATCCTAAGCACTAAACAATAAATCCTAAACCTTAAACCCTAAAACCCTAAAACCTAAACCCTAAGCCTTAAACCCTAAACCCTAAACCCTAAACCCTAAACCCTAAAACATAAAACCTAAAAGCAAATCCCAAACACTAAACCCTAAACCCTAAACCAAAAAGCCTAAACCATAAACCCGAAACCCTAAACTTTAAATCCTAAAACGCAAAACCCTAAACCCTAAACACTAAACCCTAAAACATAAAACAGCAAACCCTAAACCCCAAACCCTAAAATATAAAACCCTAAACCCTAATCCCAAACCCCCCCCCCCCAAACACTAAACCAAAAACCCTAAACCCTAAACAATAAACCTTGATCTCAAAACTCTAAACCATAAAACCCTAATACCTAAACCCTAAGCCCTAAACCCAAAACCCTAAAAAAAAAAACCCTAAACCCTAAACCCTAAACTTTAAATCCTAAGACATAAAACTCTAAAACCTAAACCCTAAACCCTAAACCAAAAACCCTAAACTCTAAACCCAAAACCCAAAACCCGAAAACATAAAATACTAAACCCAAAACCCAACAACATAAAACCCTAAACCCTAATCCCAATCCCTAAATCCCTAACCCTAAACCAAAAGCCCTAAACGCTAAACCCTAAACCCTCAACCGAAAAACAAAAACCATAAACCCTAAAACCTAAACCCTAAACCCTAAACCCTAAACCCTAAAACCCTAAACCCTAAATCCTAAGCCCCACACCCTAAACCCTAAACCCTAAACCAAAAACCAAGAACCGCACACCCTAAACAAAAAACCCAAAACCCAAAACCCTAAACCCTAAGCCTTAAACCCAGAACCCTAAACCCTAAACCAAAAACAAAAAACCCTAAACCTTCAACCCTAAACCCTAAACCCTAAACTCTATGTCCTAAAACATAAAACCCTAACCCCTAAACCCCAAAACCCTTAACCCTAAACCCTAAGCTCCAAACCCTAAACCCTAAACCCAAAACCAAAAACCATAAACCGTACATCCTAAACCAAAAACACTAAACCCTAAACCCTAAACCCTAAATTCTATGCCCTAAAACATAAAATCGTAAACCCTAATCACTAACCCTAAACCCTAAATCCAAAACCCTGGACCAAAAACCCAAACCCCAAAACATTAAAACCTAAACCCTAAACCCAAAACCCAAAATCGTAAAGCCTAGACCCTAAGCACTAAACAATAAACCATAAACCCTAAACTCTAAGCCCTAAACCCAAAACCCTAAACCCTAAACCAAAAGCCCTAGACCCTAAACATCAAACCCTAAACCCTAAATACTAAAACATAAAACCCTAAACACTATTCCCAAACGCTATACGCTAAGCCCTAAACCAAAAGACCAAAACCATAAACCCTAAAACCTAAATCCTAAACCCTAAACCCTAAACCCTAAAACCCTAAAACCCTAAACCCTAAACCCTAGGCCCCAAACCCTAAACCCAAAACGCAAAACCAAAAACCAAAAACCGTACACCCTAAACCAAAAACCCTAAACCCTAAACCCTAAAACCCTAAACCCTCAACCATAAGCATTAATCCCTAAACCCTAAACTGAAAACCAAAAAGCCTAAACCTTAAACCCGAAACCCTAAACCCCAAACTCCATATCCTAAAACGTAAAACCCTAACCCTTAAAACCTAAATCCTAAACTTTAAACCAAAAACCATGAACCCTAAACCCTAAACCTTAAAACCTAAAGCACTAAACCCTAAACCCTAAACCCTAAACCCCAAACCCTAAACCAACAACCCTAAACCCTAAACCCCAAACCCTAAACCCTAAACCCAAAAACATAAAACCCTAAACCCTAATCCCAAACCCTAAACCCTAAACCCTAATTTGAAAACCCTAAACCCTAAACCCTAAACCCAAAACGCTAAACACTAAACCCTAAAACCCTAAACCCTAAACCCTAAGCCTTAAACCCTAAACACTAAACTAAAAAACCCTAAACACAAAAATAAAAATCGTAAACCAAAAAACCAAAACCCTAACCCTAAATCCTAAACCCTAAACTCTAAACCCTAAACCGTAAAATCAAAACACTAAACTCTAAATCCTAAAGCTTAAGCACAAAACCGTAAACGCCATACCCAAAACACAAAACAACAAATCCTCAACCCTAAACCCTAAGTCCAGAACCCTAAACCCTATACACTAAACCCAATACCCAAAACCCTTAACCTAAAGCATAAAGCCAAAACCCTAAACTCTTAACGCTAAACCCTAAACTCTAAACCCTAAACCCTAAAACATAAAACAATAAACCCTAAACCCTAAACCCTAAACAAAAAACCCTAAACCCTAAACCCCTAACCCGAAACCCTAAAACATAAAACCCTAAACCTTCATCCCAAACACCCCTAAATCCCAAACCAAAAACCCTAAACCCTAAACCCTGCAACCCTAATCCTTAAATCCTAAGCCTGAAACCCTAAACCCTAAACCCTATACCAAAAACCCTAAACCGCAAACCCTAAAGCCTAAATTTTAAATCCTAAAACATAAAACCCTAAACACTAAACCCTAAACCCTAAACCCTAAACCCTAAACCCTAAAACATAAAACACTAAACCTTAAACCCTAAACCCTAAACCCTAAATCCTAATCCCTAAACTAAAAACCCTAAAACCTAAACCCCAAACCGTAAACCCTAAACCCTAAACCATAAAACCCTAAACCCTAAACCCTAAACCCTAAAACATAAAACCCTAAACCCTAATCCCAAACCCTAAACCCCAAACCTTAAACCAAAAGCCCTAAACCCAAAACTCTAATCCCTAAACCCTAAACCCCAAACCACAAACGCTAAAACCTAAACCCCAAAACCTAAACCCTAAACCAAAAACCCCAAACCCTAAACCCTAAACCCTAAGCCCTAAACCCTAAACCATAAACCTTAGACACTAAGCACTAAACAATAAACCCTAAACCCTAAAACCAAAACCCTAAACTCTAAACCCTTAAACCCAAAATTCAAAACGCTAAACACTAAACCCTAAAAGCTAAACCCTAAACCTTAAACCCTAAACCAAAAACCCAAAAACCAAAACCCCAAACGCTAAACCCTTAACCAAAAATCCAAAACCCTAAACCCTAAACCCTAAACCCAAAACCCTAGAACCTAAGCACTAAACAATAAACCATAAAACTAAAATCCTAAACCCTAAACTCTAAACCCTAAAAGCCTAAACCTTAATCCCTATGCATAAACCCTCAATCATAAACCCTAAACCAAAAGCCCTAAACCCAAACCCTAAACCCTAAACCCTAAAACATAAACCCTAAAACATAAAACACTAAACCCTAAACCCTAAAACCTAAACCCTAAACCAAAAACCCAAAACCCTAAACCAAAAACCATAAAACCTAAACCCTAAACCCTAAACCCTAAACCTTAAAACATAAAAACCTAAACCCTAATCCCAAGCCTTACACCCATAACCCTAAACCAAAAGCCCTAGACGCTAAACCCTAAACCCTAAACCCTAAATAAAAAACCCTAAAAGCTGAACCCAAAACCATAAACCCTAAACCCTAAATCGTAAACCCTAAAACCCTAAACCCCAAACGCTAAGCCTTAAACCATAAACACTAAACCCTAAACCCAAAACACAAAAACATAAAACCCTAAACCAAACAACCAAAACCCAAAACCTAAAGCCTAAAGCCTAAACCCTAAACCCTAAACCTTAAACACTAAGCCTTAAACCCTAGACCATAAACACAAAACAACAAACCCTAATCCCTAATCCCTAAACCAAAAACCCTAAACCCTAAACCCTAAACGCCAAACAAAAAACCCTAAACCCTAAACCCTAAACCCTAAAAACCTAAAACCCTAAACCCTAAACCTAAGCCTTAAACCCTAAACCAAAAACACAAAACCAAAAACCCTAAACCCTAAACCCTATACCCCAAACCCTAACCCTTAAACCCTAAACCCTAAACCCCAAACCCCAAACCCCAAACCCTAAACCCTAAATCCCAAAACATAAACCCTAAATCCTAAAACCTAAAATTGTAAACCCGAATCCCAAACCCTCAGCCCTAAACCCTAAACCCTAAACCAAAAACCCAAAACCCAAAACGCTAAACCCTAAACCCTAAACCCTAAACCCTAAGCCTTAAAACCTAATCCCTAAACCCTAACCCAAAAACTATAAACCCTAAAGCCTAAACCCTAAGCCTTAAACCCTAAACACTAAACCCTAAACCAAAAATAAAAAAACCTAAGCACTAAACCCTAAGCCTTAAACCCTAAACCCTAAACCCTAAACCCTAAACCCAAAAAGCTAGACCCGAAAGCCCTAACCCAAAAACATAAATCCCTAAACCTTAAACCCTGAACCCTAAACCAAAAACCCTAAACGTAAAACACTAAAACCTAAACCCTAAAACCAAAACACAAAACCCTAAAGCTTAAACCCTAAACCCTAAAACATAAAGCCGTAGACCAAAAACCCAAAACCCTAGACCCTAGACCCCAAGCGCTAAACAATAAGCACAAAACCCAAAAACCCTAAATCCTAAACACCAAACCCTAAACCCTAAACTCTAAACCCTAAAACATAAAACCCCAAACCATAATCCCAAACCCCCCAAACCCTAAACAAAAAACCCTAAACCCTAAAGCCTAAACCCTAAACCCTAAACAAAAAACCTTAAAGCCTAAACCCTAAGACATAAAACACTAAACCTTAAACCCTAAACCCTAAATCTTAAACAAAAATCCCTAAACCCTAAACCGCCAACCCTAAACCCTAAACCCTAAACCCTAAACAAAAAACCCTAAACCCTAAACCCCAAACCCTAAACCCTTAACCCTAAAACATAAAGCCTTAAACCATAATCCCAAACCCTAATATCAAACCCTAAACCAAAAGCCCTAAACGCTCAACCCAAAACCCTAAAGACTAAAGCCTAAAGCCTAAACCCAAAACCCTAAACCAAAAGCCCTAAAACCTAAACCCTAAACCCTAAACCCAAAACCAAAAACTCTAAACCCTAAATCCTAAACCCTAAACCCTAAACCCTAGACCCTAAGCACTAAATAATAAAAACTAAACCCTAAACCCTAAACCCTAAACTTTAAACCCTAAACTTTTGGTTTTAGGGTTTAGGTGTTTATGTTTTAGGGTTTAGGGTTTAGGGTTTAGGGTTTAGGGTTTAAGGTTTGGTTTTAGGGTTTGGTGTTAGGGTTTAAGATTTAAGGGTTTTGGGTTTAGGGTTTTGGGTTTTCTATTTTGGGTTTATGGTTTAGCGTTCAGGATTTCGGGTTTTGGGTTTAAGGTTTTTGGTTTAGGGTTTAGGGTTTTGGGTTTCGGGTTTAGTGTTTTGGGTTTCGGGTTTAGGGTTTAGGGTTTAGGGTTTAGGGTTTCGGGTTAGGCTTCGAGTTTAGGGTTTTGGGTTTAGGGTTTAGAGTTTGGGGCTTGGGTTTTGGGTTTAGGTTTTATGGATTAGGGTTTAGCCTTTAGCGTTTAGGATTTAGGGCGTAGGGTTTCGAGTTTCGGGTTTAGGGTTTAGGGTTTAGGGTTTAGCGTTCATGGTTTAGGGTTTAGGGTTTAGGGTTTTTCATTTAGGGTTAAGGGTTTAGGGTTTCGGGTTTTGGGTTTAGGGTTTAGGGTTTATGGTTTGGGGTTAGGGTTTGGGGTTAGGGTTTCGGGTTTTGGGTTTCGGGTTTACAGTTTCGGATTTAGGGTTTAGGGTTTAGGGTTTAGGGTTCAGGGTTTAGCGTGCCGGGTTTAGGGTTTAGGGCTTAGTGTTTAGGGTTTAGGGTTTAGGGTTTAGAATTTAAGTTTTGGGGTTTTGGGTTTAGGGTTTAGGGTTTAGGGTTTAGGGTTTAGGGTTTAGGGTTTAGGGTTTAGGGTTTAGGGTTTCGGGTTTAGGGTTCAGGGTTTGCGGTTAGGGTTTAGGGTTAGGGTTTAGGATTTGGGTTTAGGGTTTAAGGTTTAGGGTTTAGGCTTTAGGGTTTAGAGTTTAGGGTTCAGGGTTTAGGAGTTTATGTTTTAGGCGTTGCTTTTTAGGGTTTAGTGTTCCTGGTTTGCAGTTTTGGGTTTAGGGTTTAGGGCTTAGGGTTTCGGGCTTAGGGTTTAGGGTTTAGGGTTTAGGGTTTCGTATTTAGGGTTTAGGTTTTAGGGTTTCGGGTTTAGGGTTTAGGGTTTAGGGTTTAGGGTTTAGGGTTTAGGGTTTTGGGTTTTGGGTTTTGGGTTTAGGGTTTAGGGTTTCGGCTTTCGGGTTTAGGGTTTATGGTTTAGAGTTTAGGGTTTAGGGTTCAGGGTTTAGGGTTGGGGATTAGGGTTTAGGGTTTAGGGTTTAGGGTTTCGGGTTACGGTTTGGGCTTAGGTTTTAGGAATTAGGGTTTAGGGTTTAGTGTTTAGGATTTAGGGTTTAGGGTTTAGGGTTTAGGGTTTAGGCTTGACAGTTTAGGTGTTTAGGTCTTTCGGTTTGTGTTTTTGGGGTTAGGGTTCTTGGTTTAGGGTTTAGGGTTTACAGTTTAGGGTTTAGGGTTTGGGTTAGGGTTTGGGGTTAGGGTTTTGGGTTTTGGGTTTTGGGTTTCAAGTTTAGGTTTTTAGGTTTTAGGGTTTGGGTTTTTGGGTTTTTGGGTTTAGGGTTTAGGGTGTGAGGTTTAGGGTTTAGGGTTTAGGGTTTAGGCTTTGGGGTTAGGGTTTCGGATTGAGGGTTTCGAGTTTAGTGTTTAGGGTTTAGGGCTTATGCGTTTAGGTTTTACATTTTAGGTTTTGGGGTTTATGGTTCTATGTTTTCATTTTAGGGTTTAGGGTTTAGGGTTTGGGGTTAGGGTTTCAGATTTAGGGTTTAGGGTTTAGGGTTTAGGGTTTAGGGTTTAAGGTGTGGGGTTAGGGTATTGGGTTTAGGGTTTCGGGTTCAGGGTTGCGGATTTTGAGTTTAGGGTTTAGGGTTTAGGGTTGCGGGTTTGGGGTTTAGGGTTTTGGGTTTTGGGTTTCGGGCTTAGGGTTTAGGGCTTAGGGTTTAGGGTTTCGGGTTTAGGGTTTAGGGTTTAGAGTTTGGGGTTTGGGGTTTAGGGTTTAGGGTTTAGTGTTTAAGGTTTAGGGTTTTGCTTGT
>NW_026651686.1:0-15000 GCF_029873635.1 Malania oleifera | reverse complement strand
GGGTTTAGGGTTTAGGTTTTAGGGTTTGGGGTTAGGGTTTGGGGTTTAGGTTTTTGGGTTTGCGTTCTATGGCTTAGGGTTCTTGGTTTAGGGTTTAGGTTTTAGGGTTTTGGGTTTTGGGTTTTAGGTTTTGGGTTAGGGTTTGGGGTAAGGTTTTTGGATTTAGGGTTTAGGGTTTAGGGTTTAGCGTTCAGATTTTATGGTTTTATGTTTAGGGTTTAGGGTTTCAGGTTTAGGGTTTCGGGTTTCGGGTTTAGGGTTTGGGGTTGGTGTTTGGGGTTCGGGTTTCAGGTTTAGTGTTTCGGGTTTAGGTTTTAGGGTTTGGGGTTTAGGGTTTAGGGTTTAGCGTTGAAGGTTTGGGGTTTTGGGCTTAGGGTTTAGGGTTTCGGTTTTAGGGTTTAGGGTTTTGGGCTTAGGGTTTAGATTTTATGGTTTTGGGTTTAGGGTTTAGGGTTTAGGGTGTAGGATTTAGGGTTTAGGGTTTTGGGTTTTGGGTTTAGGGTTTAAGGTTTAGGGTTTCAGGTTTAGGGTTTATGGTTTTGGGTTTTGGGTTTTGGGTTTAGGGTTTAGGGTTTAGGGTTTAGGGTTTCGGCTTTCGGGTTTAGGGTTTATGGTTTAGGGTTTAGTGTTTAGGGTTTTAGGTTTTGGGTTTTGGGTTTTGGGTTTCTGGTTTAGGGTTTAGGTTGGGGGGTTTAGGGTTTAGGGTTTAGGTATTTAGGTTTTAGGGTTTGGGTTTTGGGGTTTAGGGTTCTCGGTTTAGTGTTTAGGGTTTAGGGTTTAGGGTTTAGGGTTTGCGGTTAGGGTTTGGGGTTAGGGTTTCGGATTTAGGGTTTAGGATTTAGCGTTTGGGGTTTAGGGTTTAGAGTTTAGGTGTTTAGTTTTTAGGGTTTGGGTTTTAAGGTTTAGGGTTCTCGGTTTAGGGTTTTGCGTTTTGGGTTTCTAGTTTAGGGTTTAGGGTTTGGTGTTAGGGTTTGGGGTTAGGGTTTAGCATTTAGGGTTTAGGGTTTAGGGTTTCTGGTTTAGGGTTTCGGGTTAGCGCTTCGGGTATTGGGTTTTTGCTTTGGGGTTTCAGGTTTAGGGTTTAGGGTTTGGGGTTTAGGGTTTAGGGTTTAAGGTTTAGGGTTTATGGTTTCGTGTTTCAGGTTTAGGGTTTGGGGTTTAGGGTTTAGCGTTCAGAGTTTTGGGTTTTGGGTTTAGGGTTTTTGGGTTAGGTTTTAGGGTTGAAGGTTTCGGGTTTAGGGTTTTCGTTTCGGGTTTCGGGTTTCAGGTTTAGGGTTTAGGGTTTTGGGTGTAGGGTTTGAGGTTGGTGTTTGGTGTTAGGGTTTCGGGTTTTGGTTTTAGGGTTTAGGGTTTAGGGTTTAGGGTTTAGCGTTCAGGGTTTAAGGTTTAGGGCTTGGGGTTTAGGGTTTAGGGTTTAGGGTTTAGGGTTTTGAATTTATGGTTTTGGGTTTAGGGTTTGGGGTGTAAGGTGTATGGTTTATGGTTGAGGGTTTAGGGTTTCGGGTTTTGGGTTTAGAGTTTAGCGTTTAGGGTTTCGGGTTTAGGGTTTCGGGTTTAGGGTTTAGGTTGCGTGGTTTTGGTTTAGGGTTGAGGGTTTGGGGTTAGGGTTTACGGTTTACGGTTTTGGATTTAGGGTTTAGGGTTTATGGTTTAGGTATTTAGGTTTTAGGGTTTGGGTTTTAGGGTTTAGGGTTCTGGGATTAGGGTTTGGGGTTAGGGTTTGGGGTTAGGGTTTTGGATTTAGTGTTTAGGATTTAGTGTTTAGGGTTTAGGGTTTGGGTTTTAAGGTTTAGGGTTCTGGGTTTAGGGTTTATGGTTCAAGGTTTATGGTTTAGGGTTTAGGGTTTAGGTTTTAGGGTTTTGGGTTTTGGGTTTCGAGTTTAGGGTTTAGGGTTTAGGTTTGAGGTGTTTGGGGTTTAGAGTTTAGCGTTTAGGGTTTTAGGGTTTATGGTTTAGTGTTTAGGATTTAGGGTTTAGGTTCTGGGGTTTTGGGTTTAGGGTTTAGGGTTTAGGGTTTAACGTTCAAGGTTTGGGGTTTAGGGCTTAGGGTTTAGGGTTTCGGATTTTGGGTTTAGGGTTTTAGGCTTAGGGTTTAAAATTTATGGTTTTGGGTTTAGGGTTTAGGGTTTAGGGTTTAGGGTTTAGGGTTTTGGGTTTTGGGTTTAGGGTTTAGGGTTTAGGGTTTCGGGTTTACGGTTTACGGTTTTGGGTTTAGGGTTTTGGGTTTTGGGTTTAGGGTTTAGGGTTTAGGGTTTAGGGTTTCAGCTTTCGGGTTTAGGGTTTAGGTATTTAGGTTTTAGGGTTTGGGTTTTGGGGTTTAGGGTTCTCGGTTTAGTGTTTAGGGTTTAGGGTTTAGGGTTTAGGGTTTGCGGTTAGGGTTTGGGGTTAGGGTTTCGGATTTGGGGTTTAGGATTTAGCGTTTGGGGTTTAGGGTTTAGAGTTTAGGTGTTTAGTTTTTAGGGTTTGGGTTTTAAGGTTTAGGGTTTAGGGTTTTGGGTTTTGGGTTTCTGGTTTAGGGTTTAGGGTTTGGTGTTAGGGTTTGGGGTTAGGGTTTAGCATTTAGGGTTTAGGGTTTAGGGTTTCTGGTTTAGGTTTTCGGGTTAGCGCTTCGGGTATTGGGTTTTGGGTTTAGGGTTTTAGGTTTAGGGTTTAGGGTTTGGGGTTTAGGGTTTAGGGTTTAAGGTTTTGGGTTTATGGTTTTGTGTTTCAAGTTTAGGGTTTGGGGTTTAGGGTTTAGCGTTCAGAGTTTAGGGTTTTGGGTTTAGGGTTTTTGGGTTAGGTTTTTGGGTTTAGGGTTTCGTGTTTAGGGTTTCCGATTTCGGGTTTCAGGTTTAGGGTTTAGGGTTTTGGGTGTAGGGTTTGAGGTTGGTGTTTGGTGTTAGGGTTTCGGGTTTAGGGTTTCGGGTTTTGGTTTTAGGGTTTAGGGTTTAGGGTTTAGGGTTTAGCGTTCAGGGTTTAGGGTTTAGGGCTTGGGGTTTAGGGTTTCAGGTTTAGGGTTTAGGGTTTAGGGTTTTGAATTTATGGTTTTGGGTTTAGGGTTTAGGGTGTAAGGTGTAGGGTTTAGGGTTTAGGGTTTAGGGTTTCGGGTTTTGGGTTTAGGGTTTAGCGTTTAGGGTTTCGGGTTTAGGATTTACGGTTTACGGTTTCAGCTTTTCGGGTTTGGGTTTTAAGGTTTAGGGTTCTCGGTTTACGGTTTTGGGTTTTGGGTTTCTGGTTTAGGGTTTAGGGTTTGGTGTTAGGGTTTGGGGTTAGGGTTTAGCATTTAGGGTTTGGGGTTAGGGTTTAGCATTTAGTGTTTTGGGTTTTGGGTTTAGGGTTTAGGGTTTAGGGTTTAAGGTTTCGGGTTTAGGGTTTAGGTTTTAGGGTTTGGGGGGTTTGGGGTTTAGGTTTTTGGGTTTGCGTTCTAGGGCTTAGGGTTCTTGGTTTAGGGTTTTGGGTTTGGTGTTAGGGTTTGGGGTTAGGTTTTTGGATTTAGGGTTTAGGGTTTAGGGTTTAGTGTTTAGGGTTTAGAGTTTAGGTGTTTAGGTTTTAGGGTTTAGGGTTTAGGGTTTAGGGTTTAGGGTATTGGGTTTAGGGTTTGGGGTTAGGGTTAAGTATTTAGGGTTTAGGGTTTAAGTTTTAGGGTTTAGGATTTAGGGTTTAGGGTTTAGGGTCTTGCGTTTAGGATTTCGGGTTCAGGGTTTAGGGTTTTTTGTTTTCGGTTTAGGGTTTAGGGTTTCGGGTTTAGGGTTTCGTGTTTTGAGTTTAGGGTTTAGGGTTTAGGGTTTAGGGTTTCGGGTTAGCGCTACGGGTATTGGGTTTTGTTTTTAGGGTTTCAAGTTCAGGGTTTAGGGTTTAAGGTTTGGGGTTTAGGGTTTAGGGTTTATGGTTTCGTGTTTCATGTTTAGAGTTTGGGGTTTAGGGTTTTGCGTTCAGAGTTTAGGGTTTTGGGTTTAGGGTTTTTGGGTTAGGTTTTGGGGTTTAGGGTTTCAAGTTTAGGGTTTCCAGTTTCAGGTGTCGGGTTTAGGGTTTCAGGTTTAGGGTTTTGGGTTTTGGGTGTAGGGTTTGAGGTTGGTGTTTGGTGTTAGGGTTTCGGGTTTTGGTTTTAGGGTTTAGGGTTTAGGGTTTTTTGTTTTCGGTTTAGGGTTTAGGGTTTCGGGTTTAGGGTTTCGTGTTTTGAGTTTAGGGTTTAGGGTTTAGGGTTTAGGGTTTCGGGTTAGCGCTTCGGGTATTGGGTTTTGGGTTTAGGGTTTTAGGTTTAGGGTTTAGGGTTTAAGGTTTAGGGTTTATGGTTTCGTGTTTCAGGTTTAGTGTTTGGGGTTTAGGGTTTAGCGTTCAGAGTTTAGGGTTTTGGGTTTAGGGTTTTTGGGTTAGGTTTTAGGGTTTTGTGTTTCAGGTTTAGGGTTTCCGGTTTTAGGTTTCGGGTTTCGGGTTTCAGGTTTAGGGTTTAGGGTTTTGGGTGTAGGGTTTGAGGTTGGTGTTTGGTGTTAGGGTTTCGGGTTTTGGTTTTAGGGTTTAGGGTTTAGGGTTTAGGGTTTAGCGTTTAGGGTTTAGGGTTTAGGGCTTGGGGTTTAGGGTTTCGGGTTTAGGGTTTAGGGTTTAGGGTTTAGGGTTTAGAATTTATGGTTTTGGGTTTTGGGTTTAGGGTTTAGGGTTTAGGGTTTAGGGTTTAGGGTTTAGGGTTTCGGGTTTTGGGTTTAGGGTTTAGGGTTTAGGGTTTAGGGTTTTGGTTTTAGGGTTTAGGGTTTCGGCTTTCGGGTTTAGGGTTTATGGTTTAGGGTTTAGTGTTTAGGGTTTAAGGTTTTGGGTTTTGGGTTTCGGGTTTAGGGTTTAGGTTGGGGGGTTTTGGGTTTAGGGTTTAGGGTTTGGGGTTAGGGTTTAGGGTTTAGGGTTTTGGATTTAGGGTTTAGGGTTTAGGGTTTAGGTATTTAGGTTTTAGGGTTTGGGTTTTGGGGTTTAGGGTTCTGGGTTTAGGCTTTAGGGTTTACGTTTTAGGGTTTAGGGTTTAGGGTTTGGGGTTAGGGTTTGGGGTTAAGGTTTTGTATTTAGGGTTTAGGATTTAGCGTTTAGGGTTTAGGGTTTGTGGTTTAGGTGTTTAGTTTTTAGGATTTAGGGTTTAGGGTTTTGTGTTTTGTACTTCGGGTTTCGAGTTTTTGGCTTAGGGTTTAGGGTTTAGGGTTTAACGTTTAGGGTTTTTAGTGTCCAGGGTTTAGGGTTTAGTTTTTATGGTTTTGGGTTTAGGGTTTTGGATTTAGTGTTTAGGGTTTAGGTTTAGGTTTTTGGGTTTATGGTTTAGGATTTAGGGTTAAGGTTTGGGGTTTAGGGTTTGGGGCTAAGGGTTTAGGGTTTAGGGTTTGGGGTTTGCAGTTGGGGTTTCGGGTTAGGGTTTAGGATTTTCGGTTTAGGGTTTAGGTCTTAGGGTTTAGGTTTTAGGGTTTAGGTGTTCAGGTTGTAGGGTTTGGGTTTTAGGGTTTTGGGTTCTGGATTTAGGGTTTAGGGTTTAGGGTTTAGGGTTTAGGGTTTAGAGTTTAGGGTTTAGGGTTTAGCGTTCAGGGTTTAGGGTTTCGGGCTTCGGGTTTAGGGTTTAGGGTTTAGAATTTTGGGTTTACGGTTTTGGGTTTGAGGTTTTGGGTTTTGGGTGTAGCGTTTTGGGTTTTGGGTTTAGGGTTTGGGGTTTAGGGTTTAGGGTTTAGGGTTTACGGCTTAAGGTTTAGGGTTTAAGGTTTACGGTTTCGAGTTTAGGGTTTCAGGTTTAGGGTTTAGGGTTTACTGTTTAGGGTTTAGGGTTTAGGGTTTAGGGTTTAGGGTTTAGGGTTTATGGTTTAGGCTTTTGGGTTTAGGGTTTAGTGTGTATGTTTTAGGGTTTTGGGCTTAGGGTTTAGGGTTTAGGGTTTAGGGTTTGCGGTTAGGGTTTGGGGTTAGGGTTTAGGATTTTGGGTCTAGATTTTAGGGTTTAGGGTTTACGGTTTGGGGTTTAGAGTCTTGGGTGTAGGGTTTAGGTGTTTAGGTTTTAGTGTTCAGGGTTCTTGCTTTAGTGCTTAGGGTTTAGGGTTATGGGTTTAGGGTTTTGGGTTTTGGGTTTTGGGTTTTGGGTTAGGGTTTGGGGTTAGGGTTTAGGATTTATGGTTTAGGGTTTAGGGTTTAGGTTTTAGGGTTTAGGGTTTAGGTGTTTAGGTTTTAGGGTTTGGGTTTTAGGGTTTAGGGTTCCGGTTTTAGGGTTTAGGGTTTGGGGTTAGGGTTTAGGATTTAGGGTTCAAGGCTTATGGTTTTCGGTTTTGGGTTTAGGGTTTAGGGTTTAAGGTTTAGCGTTCAGGGTTTCGGGTTTAGGGTTTAGGGTTTTTGATTTAAGGTTTAGGGTTTAGGGTTTCGGGTTTAAGGTTTCGGGTTTTCGGTTTTGGGTTTGGGTTTAGGGTTAGGGTTTAGGATTTAGGGTTTATGGTTTAGGGCTTAGGTGTTAGGGTTTAGGATTTAGGTTTTTAGGTTTCAGGGTTTAGGTTTTAAGGTTTAGGGTTCCGGGTTTAGGGTTTAGGGTTTAGGGTGTAGGGTTTTGGTTTTAGGGTTTGGGGTTAGGGTTTAGGTTTTAGGGTTTAGGGTTTAGGGTTTAGAGTTCAGGGTTTCGGGTTTTGGTTTTAGGGTTTTTGTTTAGGGTTTAGGCTTTAGGGTTTCGGGTTTAGGGTTTGGGGTTTAGGGTTTATGGTTTAAGGTTTAGGGTTTCGGGTTACGGCTTCGGGTATTGGGTTTAGGGTTTAGGGTTTCTGGTTTAGGGTTTAGGGTTTGGGGTTTAGGGTTTAGCGTTCAGAGTTTATGGTTTAGGGTTTAGGGTTTTTTGTTTAGCATTTAGGGTTTAGGGTTTCGGGTTTAGGGTTTAGGGTTTTGGGTTTGGGGTTAGGGTTTCGAGTTTAGGGTTTCGGGTTTAGGGTTTCGTGTTTAAGTTTTAGGGTTAGGGTTTAGGGTTTACAGTTTAGGGTTTAGGGTTTAGCTTTTAGTGTTTTGGGTTCAGGGCTTAAGGTTTAGGGTTTCGGGTTTAGGGTTTAGGGTTTTAGGTTTTGGGTTTAAGGTAAGGTTTAGGGTTTAGGGTTTTAGGTTTAGGGTTTAGGGTTTAGGGTTTGGGGTTTACGGTTTAGGGTTGAGGTGTTTAGGGTTTATGGTTTAGGGTTTAGGGTTTAGGGTTTTGCATTTTTTACTTGGAGTTTCGGGTTTTTGGTTTAGGGTTTAGGGTTTAGCGTTTAGGGTTTTTAGGGTCCAGGGTTTAGGGTTTTGTTTTTATGTTTTGGGGTTTAGGGTTTTGGATTTAGAGTTTAGGGTTTAGGGTTTAGGGTTTAGGGTTTAGTGTTTAGGGTTTAGGGTTTAGGGTTTTGTGTTTTGTACATGGGGTTTCGAGTTTTTGGTTTAGGGTTTAGGGTTTAGCGTTTAGGGTTTTTAGGGTCCAGGGTTTAGGGTTTAGTTTTTATGGTTTTGGGTTTAGGGTTTTGGATTTAGAGTTTAGGGTTTAGGGTTTAGGATTTTGGGTTTAGGGTTTAGGGTTAAGGGTTTAGGGTTTAGGGTGTAGGGTTTGGGGTTTAGGGTTTTGGGTTTTGGGTTTGCGATTAGGGTTTGGGGTTAGTGTTTTACGATTCTGGGTATATGGTTTAGGGTTTAGCGTTTAGGGTGTAGGAGTTTAGGGTTCTGGATTTAGGGTTTAGGTTGTAGGGTCTAGGGTTTAGCGTTCAGGGCTTAGGGTTTAGGGTTTTGGGTTTAGGGTTTAGGGTTTAGGGTTTCACGATTTGGGTTTTCTGTTTTGGGTTTAGGGCTTAGGATTCTTGGTTTATGGTTTAGGGCATAGGGTTTAGGGTTTCGTGGCTAGGGTTTTGAGTTTAGGGTTTAGGGTTTAGGGTTTAGGGTTTAGGGTTTAGGGTTTAGGGTTTTGGGTTTTGGGTTTAGGGTTTAGGGTTTAGTGTTTAACGTTTAGGGTTTAGGGTTTAGGGTTTAGGGTTTAGGGTTTAGGGTTTAGGATTTTAGGTTTAGGGTTTAGGGTTTTGGGTTTAGGGTTTAGGGTTTAGGGTTTAGGGTTTAGGGTTTGCGGTTAGGGTTTGGGGTTAGGGTTTAGGATTTTGGGTTTAGGGTTTAGGCTTTGGGCTTTAGGGTTTACGGTTCAAGGTTTAGGATTTAGGGTTTGGGGTTTATGGTTCGGGGTTAGGGTTTGGTGTTAGGGTTTTGAATTTAGCGTTTAGGGTCTAAGGTTTAGGGTTTAGTGTTTAGGGTTTAGGGTTTCGGGTTAGGGGTTTGGGTTTAGGGTTTCGGGTTTAGGGTTTAGGGTTTAGGGTTTCAGGTTTACGATTTTGGGTTTAGTGTTTAGGGTTTTGGGTTTAGGGTTTAGGGTTTAGGGTTTAGTGTTTAGGGTTTAAGGTTTAGGGTTTAGGGCTAAGGGTTTAGTGTTTAGGGTTTCAGGGTAGGGTTTCGAATTACGGTTTCGAGTTCAGGGTTTCGAGTTTACGGTTTACGGTTTAGGGTTTTGGGTTTAGCGTCAAGGATTTAGGGTTTAGGGTTTTGGGTTTAGGGTTAGGATTTCGGGTTTCAAGTTTAGGGTTTAAGGCTTAGGTTTTAGAGTTTAGGGTTTAGGGTTTAGGGTTTAGGTTTTAGGGTTTGGGTTTTAGGTTTTTGGTTTTAGGTTTAGGGTTTTGGGTTTTGGGTTTACGGTTTAGGGTTTTGGGTTTGGGGTTAGGGTTTGGGGTTAAGATTTGGGTTAGGGTTTCGGATTTACGGTTTAGGATTTAGGGTTTAGGGTTTAGGTCTCTAGGTTTTAGGGTTTGGGTTTTAAAGTTTAGGGTTTAGGGTTTAGGGTTTAGGATTTAGGGATTAGAGTTTAGGGTTTTGGGTTTGGGGTTTAGAATTTAGGGTTTAGGGTTTAGGGTTTAGGGTTTCGGGTTTAGGGTTTAGGGTTTGGGGTTTAGGGTTTCGGGTTTGGCGTTTCGGGTTTAGGGTTTAAGGTTTAGGTGTTTAGGTTTTTCGGTTTTGGGTTTAGGGTTTTGGGTTTAGGGTTTAGGGTTTAGGGTTTAGGGTTTGGGGTTAGGGTTTGGGGTTAGGATTTGGGGTTAGGGTTTCGGATTTAGGGTTTAGGATTTAGGGTTTTGGGTTTAGGTCTCTAGGTTTTAGGGTTTAGGGTTTAGGGTTTAGGGATTGGAGTTTTGGATTTAGGGTTTGGGGTTCTAGGGTTTAGGGTTTAGGGTTTAGGGTTTAGAATTTAGGGTTTAGGGTTTATGGTTTAGCATTCAGGGTTTAAGGTTTAGGGTTTAGTGTTTAGGGTTTCAAGTTTAGGGTTTACGGTTTAGAATTTCCGGTTTAGGGTTTAGGGTTTAAGGTTTAGGGTTTAGGGTTTAGGGTTTGGGGTTTAGGGTTTCGGGTTTGGCGTTTCGGGTTTAGGGTTTAAGGTTTAGGTGTTTAGGTTTTTCGGTTTCAGGTTTAGGGTTTAGGGTTTAGAGTTTAGGGTTTACAATTTAGGGTTTAAGGTTTAGGGTTTTTGGTTTCGGGCTTAGTGCTTAGGGTTTAGGGTTTAGGGTTTAGGGTTTAGGGTTTGGGGTTAGGGTTTGGGGTTAGGGTTTAGGATTTAGGGTTTAGGGTTTAGGGTTTAGGGTTTAGGGTTTAGGTGTTTAGGTTTTAGGGTTTGGGTTTTAGGTTTTAGGTTTTTGGGTTTAGGATTTAGGGTTTTGGGTTTAGGGTTTAGGGTTTATGGTTTAGGGTGTAGGGTTTGGGGTTTAGGGTTTACTGTTTAGGGTTTGCGATTAGGGTTTGGGGTTAGTGTTTTACGATTCTGGGTATATGGTTTAGGGTTTAGCGTTTAACGTTTAGGGTGTAGGAGTTTAGGTTTTAGGGTTTGGGTTTTAGGGTTTAGGGTTCTGGATTTAGGGTTTAGGGTTTAGGGTCTAGGGTTTAGCGTTCAGGGCTTAGGGTTTAGGGTTTGGGGTTTAGGGTTTAGGGTTTAGGGTTTAGGGTTTAGGGTTTAGAATTTAGGGTTTAGGGTTTAGGGTTTAGGGTTTCACGTTTTGGGTTTTTGGTTTTGGGTTTAGGGCTTAGGGTTTTTGGTTTAAGGTTTAGGGTTCCGAGTTTAGGTTTTAGGGCATAGGGTTTAGGGTTTCGGGGCTAGGGTTTTGAGTTTAGGGTTTAGGGTTTAGGGTTTCAGGTTTAGGGTTTAGGGTTTAGGGTTTAGGGTTTAGGGTTTAGGGTTTAGAGTTTAGCATTTAGGGTTTTGGGTTTAGGGTTTAGGGTTTAGGGTTTAGGGTTTTAGGTTTAGTGTTTACGGTTTAGGGTTTTGGGTTTAGGGTTTAGGGTTTACGGTTTAGGGTTTGTGGTTAGGGTTTAGTGTTAGGGTTTAGGATTTTTGGTTTAGGGTTTAGGATTTGGGCTTTAGGGTTTAGGGTTTAGGGTTTAGGATTTAGGGTTTAGGGTTTATGGTTCGGGGTTAGGGTTTGGTGTTAGGGTTTTGAATTTAGCGTTTAGGGTCTAAGGTTTAGGGTTTAGTGTTTAGGGTTTAGGGTTTCGGGTTAGGGTTTCGGGTAAGGGGTTTGGGTTTTGGGTTTCGGGTTTAGGGTTTAGGGTTTAGGGTTTCAGGTTTGCGGTTTTTGGTGTAGGGTTTAGGGTTTTCGGTTTTCGGTTTAGGGTTTAGGGTTTAGGGTTTAGGGTTTAGGGTTTAAGGTTTAGGGTTTAGGGCTTAGGGTTTAGGGTTTAGGGTTTCAGGGTAGGGTTTCGAATTAGGGTTTCGAGTTTAGGGTTTCGGGTTTACGGTTTATGGTTTAGGGTTTAGGGTTTAGGGTCTAGGGTTTAGGGTTTAGGGTTTAGGGTTAGGGTTTCGGGTTTCGAGTTTAGGGTTTAGGGTTTAGGGTTTTGGGTTTAGGGTTTAGGTTTTAGGGTTTGGGTTTTAGGGTTTAGGGTTTAGGGTTTAGGTTTTAGGGTTTACGGTTTAGGGTTTAGGGTTTGGGGTTAGGGTTTGGGGTTAAGATTTGGGTTAGGGTTTCGGATTTAGGGTTTAGGATTTAGGGTTTAGGGTTTAGGTCTCTAGGTTTTAGGGTTTGGGTTTTAAGGTTTAGGGTTTAGGGTTTAGGGTTTAGGGTTTAGGGTTTAGGGATTAGAGTTTAGGGTTTAGGGTTTGGGGTTTTAGGGTTTAGGGTTTAGGGTTTAGAATTTAGGGTTTAGGGTTTAGGGTTTCTGGTTTAGGGTTTAGGGTTTTGGGTTTCGGGTTTGGCGTTTCGGGTTTAGGGTTTAAGGTTTAGGTGTTTAGGTTTTTCGGTTTCGGGTTTAGGGTTTAGGGTTTAGGGTTTAGGGTTTAGGGTTTGGGGTTAGGGTTTGGGGTTAGGATTTGGGGTTAGGGTTTCGGATTTAGGGTTTAGGATTTAGGGTTTAGGGTTTAGGTCTCTAGGTTTTAGGGTTTGGGTTTTATGGTTTAGGGTTTAGGGTTTAGGGTTTAGGGTTTAGGGTTTAGGTCTCTAGGTTTTAGGGTTTGGGGTTTAGAGTTTAGGGTTTAGGGTTTCGGGTTTGGGGTTTAGGGTTTAGGGTTTAGTGCTTAAGGTTTACGGTTTAGGGTTTAAGGTTTAGGGTTCGGGGTTTGGGGCTTAGGGTTTAGGGTTTAGAGTTTAGGGTTTAGGGTATAGGGTTTGGGGTTAGGGTTTGGGGTTTGGGTTAGGATTTAAGGTTTAGGGTTTAGGGTTGAGGTGTATAGGTTTTAGGGTTTCTGTTTTACGGTTTAGGTTTTTGGGTTTAGAATTTAGGGTTTTGGGTTTAGGGTTTAGTGTAGGGTTTGGGGTTTAGGGTTTAGGGTGTAGGGTTTAGGGTTTAGGGTTTACGATTTACGGTTTAGGGTTTAGGGTTTGGGGTTAGGGTTTGGGGTTAGGATTTGGGGTTAGGGTTTCGGATTTAGGGTTTAGGATTTAGGGTTTAGGGTTTAGGTCTCTAGGGTTTAGGGTTTAGGTCTCTAGGTTTTAGGGTTTGGGTTTTAAGGTTTAGGGTTTAGGGTTTAGGGTTTAGGGATTAGAGTTTAGGGTTTAGGGTTTGGGGTTTTAGGGTTTTGGGTTTAGGGTTTAGAATTTGGGGTTTAGGGTTTAGGGTTTAGCGTTCAAGGTTTAAGGTTTAGGGTTTAGTGTTTAGGGTTTCAGGTTTAGGGTTTAGGGTTTAGGGTTTAGGGTTCAGGGTTTAGGATTTATGGTTTAGGTTTAGGGTTTTAGGTTTCGGGTTTCGAGTTTAGGGTTTAGGATTTAGGGTTTAGGGTTTACGGTTTACGGTTTAGGGTTTGGGGTTTGGGGTTAGGGTTTGGGGTTAGGATTTGGGGTTAGGGTTTCAGATTTTGGGTTTAGGATTTAGGGTTTGGGGTTTAGGTCTCTAGGTTTTAGGGTTTGGGTTTATGCGTTTAGGGTTTAGGGTTTAGGGTTTAGAGTTTAGAGTTTAGAGTTAGGGATTAGAGTTTAGGGTTTAGGGTTTGGGGTTTAGGGTTTAGGGTTTAGAATTTAAGGTTTAGGGTTTAGGGTTTAGAGTTCTGGGTTAAAGGTTTAGGGTTTTGTGTTTAGGGTTTCAAGGTTTGGGTTTACGGTTTAGGGTTTAGGATTTACAATTTAGGGTTTAGGGTTTAGGGTTTAAGGTTTACGATTTTGGGTTTAGGGTTTAGGGCTTAGAGTTTCGGGTTTCGGGTTTGGCGTTTCTGGTTTAGGATTTGAGGTTTAGGTGTTTAGGTTTTTCGATTTGGGGTTTAGGGTTTAGGGTTTAGGGTTTAAAGTTTACGATTTACGGTTTAGGGTTTAAGGTTTTGGGTTTTGGGTTTCGGGGTTAGGGTTTAAGGTTTTGAGTTTAGGGTTTAGGGTATAGGGTTTGGGGTTAGGGTTTTGGGTTAGCGTTTAGGATTTAGGGTTTAGGGTTTAGGGTTTAGGGTATAGGGTTGAGGGTTTAGGTGTTTAGGTTTTAGTGTTTTGGTTTTAGGGTTTAGGTTTTTGGGTTTTGGGTTTAGGGTTTGGGGTTAGGGTTTGGGGTTAGCGATTGGGGTTTAGGGTTTAGGGTTTAGGTGCTTAGGTTTTAGGGTTTAGGGTTATGGGTTTAGGGTTTAGGGTTTAAGGTTTGGGGTTAGGGTTTGGGGTTAGGGTTTCGTATTTAGGGTTTAGGGTTTAGGGTTTAGGTGTTTAGGTTTTAGGGTTTGGGTTTTATGGTTTAGGGTTATGGGTTTAGGGTTTGGGGTTTAGGGTTTAGGTTTTAGGGTTTAGGATTTAGTGTTTAGGGTTTAGGTGTTAAGGTTTTAGGGTTTGGGTTTTAGCGTTTAGGGTTTTAGATTTAGGGTTTAGGGTTTACGGTTTACAGTTTTGGGTTTGGCGTTCAGGGGTTAGGGTTTTGGGTTTGGGGTTTAGGGTTTTGGGTTTAGGGTTCAAGGTTTAGGGTTTTGGATTTAGGGTTTAGAATTTGGGGTTTAGGGTTTTGGGTTTAGGGTTTCGGGTTGTGGGTTAAGGGTTTAGGGTTTACGGTTTAGGGTTTTTGGTTTACGGTTTAGGTTTTAAGGTTTATGGTTTAGGGCTTAGGGTTTAGGGTTTCAGCTCTTGGGTTTCGAGTTTACGGTTTAGGGTTTAGGGTTTAGGGTTTAGTGTTTATAGTTTTGGGTTTTTGGTTTAGGGTTTAGGGTTTAGGGTTTAGGGTTTGCGGTTAGGGTTTGGGTTAGGGTTTAGGATTTTTTAGGGTTTAGGGTTTAGGGTTTAGGGTTTGCGGTTTATGGTTCGGGGTTAGGGTTTGGTGTTAGGGTTCCGGATTTAGGGTTTAGGGTCTAGGGTTTAGGGTTTAGTGTTTAGGGTTTAGGGTTTGGGGTTTGGGTTTGGGGTTAGGGTTTTGGGTTTAGGGTTTCAGGTTTATGGTTTTCGGTTTAGGGTTTTGGGTTTAGGGTTTATGGTTTAGGGCTGGGGGTTTAGGGTTTAGGATTTAATGTTTAGTGTTTTGGGTTTAGGGTTTAGGGTTAGGGTTTCGGGTTTAGGGTTTCGGGTTTAGGGTTTAGGATTTAGGGTTTAGGTTTTAGGGTTTAGTGTTTTGGGTCTAGGGTTTCGGGCTTCAGGTTTCGTGTTTTGGGTTTAGGGTTTTTGGTTTAGGGTTTTGGGTTTTGGGTTAGGGTTTAGGGTTTAGGGTTTCGATTTTAGGGTTTAGTGTTCCGGGTTTAGGGTTTAGGGTTTAGGGTTTAGGGTTCGGGGTTAGGGTTTGGAGTTAGGGTTTGGGTTTTTAGGTTTAGGGTTTTTGGTTAGGGTTTAGGGTTTAGGGTTTACGGTTTAGGGTTTAGGGTTTAGGGTTTGGGGTTTAAGGTTTAGGGTTTAGGGTTTAGGGTTTAGGGTTTTAGGGTTTAGGGTTTTGTGTTTTGGGTTTTGTACTTGGGGTTTCGGGTTTTTTGTTTAGGGTTTAGTGTTTGGGGTTTAGCGTTTAGGGTTTGGTGTTTAGGGTTTTGGGTTTATGGTTTTGGATTTAGAGTTTTGGGTTGTGGGTTTCGGGTTTAGGATTTTGGATTTATGGTTTGGGGTTCTGGGTTTAGTGTTTAAGGTTTAGGGTTTAGGGTTAGGGTTTAGGGTTTTGGGTTTAGGGTTTAGGGTTTTGGGTTTAAGGTTAGGGTTTGGGGTTTAGGGTTTCAGGTTTAGGGTTTAGGGTTTACGGTTAGCGTTTAGGGTTTCTGGTTTTGAGTTTCAATTTTCGAGTTAAGGATTTCGGGTTTAGGGTTTTTGGTTTAGGGTTTAGGGTTTAGGGTTTCGGATTTCAGCTTTTGAGTTTCGAGTTTAGGGTTTAGGGTTTTAGGTTTTGGTGTTTAGGTTCTAGGGTTTGGGTTTTAGTGTTTAGGGTTCTGGGTTTAGCGTTTAGGGTTGAGGGCTTAAGGTTTGGGGTTAGGGTTTGGGGTTAGGGTTTAGGGTTTAGCGTTTAGGGTATAGGGTTTCGGGTTTAGGGTTTAGGGTTTAGGGTTTACGGTGGGTGTTTATGGTCTCGGGTTTCAGGTTTTGGGTTTAGGATTTGTGGTTTTGGGTTTAGGGTTTCAGGTTTCGGGTTTCAGGTAGG
>NW_026651685.1:47500-49220 GCF_029873635.1 Malania oleifera | reverse complement strand
ACAATGGTGAGACAAGGACATTAAACACTTAACAATTCCCACACAAACATGGGAGACAAGAACATTAAATACTTAGCAATTCCCATACAAACATGGGAGACAAGGACATTAACTATACCAACTTACTAGACACATTAATGACTCTCACAACTTACTAAAAACCTATGCAAGCTAAGTTGCCTTGCAAATTACAAATTAAATGTAAAGACAAAAAGGTCAAAAGTCAAATCTCCTAATTGACTAGCACACCATTAATAAGGAGATTACAGCCACTAAGCAAGATTAGCTTCATCAAAAACATGGATTAAATTTATTAATCCTTCATCCTTGTTTGGGCCAAGCTTGGAGTGCCCCATTTTTTGAATAAGCCCAAATATCTTGAATCAGCCCGTGAAGTATTTCTTTGATCTTCTTGGATCTCGCTCTCATCATTCCCCCACTCTTCAAAAGGACTCGACCTCGAATCCATTCCATGTAATATTAAACCAATAAGATAAGAAAATATTGTAGAAACAACGAATCAAAGGAGTAGGAAAAAAAAAAAAATCTTTTTGCTCTCTTTTCTTTTTGACTGTCTCCTTTTTTTTTTTTTCTTTTCTTTTCTGACGTATCTTTTTTTTTTTTTTCCAACTTGCTACACGTCACAAAACAAGAACAATGAAACAAAACATAAGATAAAAGATAGTAAACCTGATTTTAGTGCCTAAGCTCTGATACCAAATGATGCGAACCTCAAACGACACACTTTGAGACCCAGCAAACAATGTTGGAATGCTTGCCCAAGAAAGCTAAAATTCAGATTTTTGGATAGATATGAATGGTAGACCTCGACCCGTTGTTTACGACAAACAAGAACTTTGGTATATACGACCTCAACCCGTTGTTTAGTGCGAAACACGAACCTTGGTATAAGGAAGACGCCACAAACGGTGGTGGAAAGCCGTTTGATAAGTCATTGGTGAACGCCACGGGAAATCCCGATAAGTTCGAAAAGTTCTTCAAAAGAACCAAGAAGAAACAAAGCCTCACATTTTTTATTTCCTTTTTTTTGTTCTTACAATGGTGAGATATATATAGCTAATATGGGAGACATGGACATTAAACACTTAACAATTCCCACACAAACATGGGAGACAAGAACATTAATACTTAGCAATTCCCATACAAACATGGGAGACAAGGACATTAAATATACCAACTTACTAGACACATTAATGACTCTCACAACTTACTAAAATCCTATGCAAGCTAAGTTGCCTTGCAATACCATTAAGTCAAATCCCATATTTGAATTAGCACACAATTATTAATAAGGAGATTAAAGCCAATAAGCAAGATTAGCTCCATCACAAACTTGAATTAAGTTTAGTAAGTCTTCATCTTTCCTTGGGCCATGCTTGGAGTGTCCCATTTTTGAATAAGCCCAAATATCTTGAATCAGCCCGTGAAGTATTTCTTTGATCTTCTTGGATCTTGCTCTGATGATAGGTCCAACTGAAACATATAATGGATCCTTCATGGTGCTTATTGATTCTCATCACAAACCCTAACCCCAAACCCTAAACCTTAAACCCAAAACCACAAACCCTAAACCCTAAAAACTAAACCTAAATCCTTAACCCTAAACCCCAAAGCCTAACCCCAAACCCTAAACCCTAAACCCTAAACCCTAAAACCCAAACCCTAAAACCTAAACACCTAAACCCAAAACCCTAAACCC
>NW_026651685.1:32500-42500 GCF_029873635.1 Malania oleifera | reverse complement strand
TAGGGTTTAGGGTTTAGGATTTACTGTTTAGGGTTTGGGGTTTGGGTTCGGGTTTCGGATTTAGGGTTTAGGGTTTTGGGTTTAGGGTTTAGGGTTTAGGGTTTAGGGTTTAGGGTTTAGGGTTTAAGGTTTCGAGTTTAGGGTTTTGGGTTTGGGGTTTTAGGGCTTAGGGTTTAGGGTTTAGAGTTTAAGGTTTAGGGTTTAGGGTTTAGCGTTCAGGGTTTAGGGTTTAGGGTTTAGGTTTTAGAATTTAGGGTTTGGGGTTTAGGGTTTAGGGTTTCAAGTTTAGGGTTTAGTGTTTAGGGTTTCGGGTTTGCCGTTTCGGGTTTAGGGTTTAGGGTTTAGGGTTTCCAGTTTCGGGTTTAGTATTTAGGGTTTAGGGTTTTAGGTTTAGGGTTTAGGATTTAGGGTTTAGGGTTTACGGTTTAGGGTTTGGGGTTAGGGTTTGGGGTTAGGGTTTAGGATTTAGGGTTTTGGGTTTAGGGTTTAGGGTTTAGGGTTTAGGGTTTAGGGTTTTCGTGTTAAGGTTTTAGGGTTTAGGGTTCTGGGTTTATGGTTTAGGGTTTTGGGGTTATGGTTTTGTTTTAGGGTTTAGGGTTTATGGTTTAGTGCGTAGGGTTTAGGATTTATGGTTTAGGGTTTAGGTGCTTAGGTTTTGGGATTTGGGTTTTAGGGTTTAGGGTTGAAGGTTTAGAGTTTAGGGTTTAAAGTTTGGGGTTAAGGTTTCGTATTTAGGGTTTAGGGCTTAGGGTTTCGGGTTTAGAGTTTAGGTGTTTAGGTTTTAGGGTTTGGGTTTCAGATTTTAGGGTTCTGGGTTTAGTGTTTAGCGTTTAGGTTTTTAGGTTTAGGGTTTAGGGTTTAGGTGTTTAGGCTTTAGGGTTTGGGTTTTAGGGTTTAGTGTTCATGATTTAGGGTTTAGGGTGTTTGCGTTTCGGGTGTAGGGTTTAGGGTTTCGGGTTTAGGGTTTAGGTTTAGGGTTTAGTGTTTAGGGTTTAGGTTTTTGCGTTTAGGGTTTAGGGTTTAGGTGTTTAGGTTTTAGGGTTTAGGGTTTAGGGTTTAGGGTTTTGTGTTTATGGTTTAGGGTTTTGGGTTTAGGGTTTGTGGTTAGGGTTTGGGTTAGGGTTTTGAATTTTGGGTTTAGGGTTTGTGGTTAGGGTTTGGGTTAGGGTTTTGAATTTTGGGTTTAGGGTTTAGGGTTTAGGGTTTGGGGTTTATGGATCGAGTTTAGGGTTTGGTGTTAGGGCTTCGGATTTATGGTATAGGGTCTATGGCTTAGGGTATAGTGTTTGGGGTTAGGGTTTGGGGTTAGGGTTTCGGGTTTAGGCTTTCGAGTTTAGGGTTTAGGGTTTGGGGTTTATGGATCGAGTTTAGGGTTTGGTGTTAGGGCTTCGGATTTATGGTATAGGGTCTATGGCTTAGGGTATAGTGTTTGGGGTTAGGGTTTGGGGTTAGGGTTTCGGGTTTAGGCTTTCGAGTTTAGGGTTTCAGGTTTAGGTTTTAGGGTTTAGGGTTTCAGGTTTATGGTTTTTGGTTGAGGGTTTAGGGTTTAGGGTGTAGGGTTTAGGATTTAACGATTGGGGTTTAGGGTTTAGGGTTTAGGGTTTTAGGTTTGGGTTTCGGGTTTAGGGTTTTGGGTTTAGCATTTTGGGTTTAGGGTTTAGGGTTTAGGGTTTAGGGTTTAGGGTTTAGGTTTTGGGTTTCGGGTTTCAGGTTTAGGGTTTAGGGTTTAGGGTTTAGGATTTAGGGTTTTGGGTTAGGGTTTAGTGTTTAGGGTTTAGGGTTTAGGGTTTAGGGTTTTAGGCTTAAGAGTTTAGGCTTTTGTGTTTTGTACTTGGGTTTCTGGTTTTTTTTCTTTGGTTTTGGGTTTAGGGTTTAGCGTTTAGGGTTTTTAGGGTCCTGGGTTTACGGTTTAGTTTTTAGGGTTTTGGGTTTAGGGTTTAGGGTTTAGGGTTTCGAGGATTTAGGGTTTAGGGTTTTGGGATTAGGACTTAGGGTTTTGGGTTTAGGGTTTTGGGTTTGGGTTTAGGGTTTAGGGTTTAGGGTTTAGGGTTTAGGGTTTAAGGTTTAGGGTTTCGGGTTTAGGGTATGGGGTTAGGGTTTCAGGTTTAGGGTTTCGGGTTTAGGGTTTCAGGTTTACGGTTTTGGGTTTAGTGTTTAGGGTTTTGGGTTTAGGGTTTAGGGTTTAGGGTTAGGGTTTAGGGTTTAGGGTTTCGAGTATGATGAGAATCAAAATCAATAAGCACCATGGAAGGATCCATTACATGTTTCAATTGGGCGTATCATCGGAGCGGGATCCAAGAAGATCAAAGAAATACTTCACGAGCTGATTCAAGATATTTGGGCTTATTCAAAAATGGGGCACTCCAAGCATGGCCCAAAGAAAGATGAAGACTTACTAAACTTAATTCAAGTTTGTGATGGACCTAATCTTACTTAATGACTCTAATCTGCTTATTAATAATTGTGTGTTCATTCAAATATGAGATTTGACTTAATGGTGTATTGCAAGGCAACTTAGCTTGCATAGGATTTTAGTAAGTTGTGAGAGTCATTAATGTGTCTAGTAAGTTGGTATATTTAATGTTTTTGTCTCCCATGTTTGTATGGGAATTGCTAAGTATTTAATGTTCTTGTCTCCCATGTTTGTGTGGGAATTGTTAAGTGTTTAATGTCCTTGTCTCCCATACTAGCTATATATATCTCACCATTGTAAGAAGGAATGGAATAGAAATCAAGAAAAGTGAGGATTTGTTTCTTCTTTGGTTCTTTAGAGAACTTGCGAACTTATCAAGGATTCTTCCTTGTGGCGTTCAAATTTTATACCTTCGGTTCATGATTAATCTATAATCATTGGGTCGGGGTTTGTTACTTTATACTTTCGGTTCGCGTTTCATTCATAAACGTTGGGTTGGAGTTTCCTACCAAAAATCTGAATTTTAGCTTTCTTGGGCAAGCATTCTAATATTGGTTGTTGGGTCTCAACGCGTGTCGATTGAGGTTCGCATCAGAGTATCAGGTTTCGAGTTTCGGGTTTAGGATTTCGGGTTTAGGGTTT
The DNA here is from genome assembly GCF_029873635.1 of Malania oleifera. Classification (NCBI taxonomy): domain Eukaryota; kingdom Viridiplantae; phylum Streptophyta; class Magnoliopsida; order Santalales; family Ximeniaceae; genus Malania; species Malania oleifera. The sequence goes on along the minus strand of NW_026651685.1, from coordinate 39,445 downwards.
TGGTTTTAGGGTTTTGGGTTTATGGTTTAGGGTTTTGGGTTTTGGGTTTCTATTTTCAGTTTTTCGGTTTCAAGTTTAGGGTTTAGGGTGTAGGTTTTAGAGTTTGGGGTTTAGGGTTAGGGTTTAGGGATTGGGGTTTGGGGTTTACGATTTAGGGTTTAGGGTTAAAGGTTAGAGTTTAGGGTTAGGGCTTGGGGTTAGGGTTTCGTATTTAGGGTTTAGGGTTTAGGTTTTAGGGTTTGGGTTTTACGGTTTAGGGTTTTGGGTTTTGGGTTTTGGGTTAGGGTTTGGGGTTTAGGATTTAGGGTTTGGGGTTTCAGGTTCGGGCTTAGGGTTTGGTGTTAAGGTTTCGGATTTAGGGTTTAGGGTCTAGGGTTTAGGGTTTAGGGTTTGCGGTTAGGTTTTTGAGTTAGGGTTTAGGGTTTGGGGTTTGGGGTTTAGGTTTAGGGTTTAGTGTTTGCGGTTAGGGTTTGGGATTAGGGTTTTAGGACTTTGGGTTTATGGTTTTGGATTTAGGGTTTATGGTTTTCGGTTTAGGTGTGGGTTTAGGGTTTAGTGTTTTGTACTTGGGGTTTCGGGTTTTTTGTTTTGTGTTTAGGGTTTTGAGTTTGGGGTTTATGATTTTTAGGGTCCAGGGTTTAGGGTTTCATTTTTATGGTTTTGGGTTTAGGGTTTTGGATTTAGAGTATTGTGATTAGGGTTTCAGGCTTATGGTTTTGGGTTTAGGGTTAAGGGATTAGGGTTTAGGATTTAGGGTTTAGGGTTTCAGTTTTAGGGTTTTGTGTTTAGGGTTTTATGTTTTGTGTATAGGGTTTAGGGTTTAGGGTTTAGGGTTTTGGGTTTCGTGTTTTGCGCTTAGTGTTTAAGATTTAGGGTTTCGGGTTTAGGGTTTAGGGTTTAGGGTTTAGGGTTTAGGGTTTAGGGTTTAGGGTTTAGGGTTTATAGTTTAGGGTTTTGGATTTAAGGTTTTGGGTTTTGGGTTTAGGGTTTCAGGTTTTGGGTTTATGGTTTAGAGTTTAGGGTTAGGGTTTCGGGTTTAGGGTTTAGTGTTTACGGTTTAGGGTTTTGGGTTTAGGGTTTTGGGCTTAGGTTTTACTGTTTAGGTTTTGCGGTTAGGATTTGGGGTAAGGGTTTAGAATTTTGGGTTTTCGGTTTTGGGTTAGGGTTTGGGGTTAGGGTTTCGTGTTTAGGGCTTAGGGATTAGCGTTTAGGGTTTAGGGTTTAGGGTTTAGGTGTTAAGGTTTTACGGTTTTGATTTCAAGGTTTAGGGTTCTGGGTTTAGCGTTTATGGTTTAGGGTTTAGGGTTTAGGGTTTTTAGTTTAGGGTTTAGGGTTTAAGGTTTCGGGTGTAGGGTTTCAAGTTTCGGGTTTAGGGTTTAGGGTTTATGGTTTAGGGTTTTTGGTTAGGGTTTCAGATTAGGGTTTCGGGTTTAGGGTTTAGGGTTTAGGGTTTCGAGTTTAAGGTTTATGGTTTAGGGTTTAGGGTTTAGGGTTTAGGGTTAGTGGTTTAGGTGTTTAGGTTTTAGGGTTTTGGTTTTGGGGTTTAGTGTAGTGGGTTTAGGGTTTAGGTTGTAGCGTTTAGGGTTTAGGGTTTAGGTTTTAAGGTTTAGGGTTTGGGGTTAGGGTTTGGGGTGAGGGTTTAGGATTTTTGGTTTAGGGTTTAGGGTTTTGGGTTTAGGGTTTCGAGTTTGGGGTTTATGATTTAGGGTCTAGGGTTTAGGGTTTATGGTTTTAATTTTTAGGTTTTAGGGTTTCGGTTTTTGGGTATAGGGTTCTGGGTTTAGGGTTTAGGTTTTAGGGTTTTGGTTTAGGGTTTGCGGTTTAAGGTTTAGGGTTTGGGATTAAGGTTTGGGGTGAGGGTTTAGGGTTTAGGGTTCAGGTGTTGGGTTTAGGTTTTGGGGTTAAGATTTTTAGGGTTTAGGGTTTAGGGTTTAGGGTTTCGGGTTCAGGGTTAGGGTTCTGAGTTTTTGGTTTAGGGTTTTGGATTTAGGGTTTAGGGTTTAGGGTTTAGGGTTTCGGGTTTCGGGTTTTGGGTTAGTGTTCTGGGTTTTTGGTTTAGGGTTTTGGGTTTAGGGTTTAGTGTTTAGGGTTTAGGGTTTAGGGTTTCGGGTTTAGGGTTTCAGGTTTCGATTTAGGGTTTAGGGTTTAGGGTTTAAGGTTTAGGGTTTAAGGTGTAGGGTTTAGGGCTTCGGGTTTCGGGTTTTTTGTTTTGGGTTTTGGGTTTAGGGTTTGGCGTTTATGGTTTAGTGTTTTCAGTTTAGAGTTTTGGGTTTAGGATTTTTGGTTTAGGGTTTAGGGTTTTGGGTTTGGGGTTTAGCGTTCAGGGTTTAGGGTTTGGGTTTTACGGTTTAGGGTTTCGGGTTTAGGGTTTAGTGTTTGGGGTTTGGAGTTTAGAAATTAGGGTTTAAGGTTTAGGGTTTAGGGTTTTTGGTTTAGGGTTTAGGTTTTAGAGTTTAGGGTTTATGGATTAGGGTTTCAGGTTTCGGGTTTGGGGTTTAGGGTTTAGGGTTTCCAATTTCGGGTTTAGGGTTTAGGGTTTAGAGTTTAGGGTTTAGGGTTTAGGGTTTCGGATTTAGGGTTTAGTGTTTAGAGTTTGGGGTTAAGGGTGTTAGGTTTGGGGTTAGGGTTTTGGATTTACGGCTTAGGGTTTAGTGTTTAGGGTTTAGGGTTTAGGGTTTAGGGATGAGGGTTTAGGTGTTTAGGTTTTAGGGTTTGGGTTTTAGGGTTTAGGATTCTGCGTTTATCGTTTGGGGTTTTGGGTTTAGGATTTAGGGTTTAGGGTTTAGGGTTTAGGGTTTGGGGTTTGGGGTTAGGGCTTGGGGTTAGGGTTTTGGGTTTAGTGTTTAGGGTTTAGGGTTTAGGGTTTAGGGTTTAGGATTTAGGGTTTAAGATTTAGGGTTTGGGTCTTTAGGTTTTAAGGTTTAGGGTTTATGGTTTAGGGTTTAGGGTTTATGGTTTACGGTTTAGGGTTTGTGGTTATGGTTTGAGGTTAGGGTTTGGGGTTCGGGTTTCGTGTTTTGGGTTTAGGATTTTGCGTTTAGGGTTTAGGGTTTAGCGTTTACGGTTTGGGGCTTACGATTTAGGGTTTAGGGTTTAAGGTTTAGGGTTTGGGGTTAGGGTTTAGGGTTTAGGGTTTCGGGTTTAGGGTTTCAGGTGTAGGGTTTGGGGTTTGGTGTTAGGGTTTAGGGTTTATGGTTTAGGGTTTAGGGTTTTGGGTTTAGGGTTTAGGGTTTAGGGTTTAGGGTTTAGGGTTTAGGATTTAGGGTTTAGGTTTTAGGGTTTTGGATTTTGGATTTAGGGTTTAGGGTTTAGGATTTAGGGTTTTGGGTTTTTGGTTTCGAGTTTAGTGTTTAGGGTTTAGGGTTTAGGGTTTAGGCCTTCTGGTTTCGGGTTTTGGATTTAGGGTTTAGGGTTTAGGGTTTAGGATTTAGTGTTTAAGGTTTAGTGTTTATGGTATAGAGTTTTGGGTTTAGGGTTTAGGGTTTAGGGGGTTTAGCGTTTAGGGTTTAGGGTTTAGGGTTTAGGGTTTAGGGTTTAGGGTTTAGGTTTTAGAGTTTAGGGTTTAGGGTTTAGGGTTTCGGGTTTCGAGTTTCGGGTTTAGGGTTTAGGGTTTAGGGTTTCCAGTTTCAGGATTAGGGTTTAGGGTTTAGAGTTTAGGGTTTAGGGTTTAGGGTTTAGGGTTTAAGGTTTAGGGTTTGATGTTTAGGATTTAGCGTTTCGAGTTTAGGGTTTGGGGTTTTGGGTTTTGGGTTAGGGTTTGGGGTTAGGGATTTGGATTTTGGGTTTAGGGTTTAGTGTTTTGGGTTTAGGGTTTAGGGTTTAGGGTTTAGGGTTTAGGGTTGAGGGTTTAGGTGTTTAGGTTTTAGGGTTTGGGTTTTAGGGTTTAGGGTTCTGCGTTTATCGTTTAGGGTTTTGGGTTTAGGATTTAGGGTTTAGGGTTTTAGGTTTAGGGTTTGGAGTTAAGGTTTAGGATTTAGTGTTTATGGTTTAAGGTTTAGGGTTTAGGTGTTTATGTTTTAGGGTTTGGGTTTTACAGTTTTCGGTTCTGGGTTTAGGTTTTGGGGTTTAGGGTTTAGGGTTTAGGGTTTGTGGTTATGGTTTGAGGTTAGGGTTTGGGGTTCGGGTTTCGTATTTAGGGTTTAGGGTTTAGCATTTGGGGTTTAGGGTTTAGGGTTTAGGGTTTTGGGTTTAGGATTTAGGGTTTTGGGTTTTGGGTTTTGGGTTAGAGTTTGGGGTTATGGTTTAGGATTTTGGGTTTAGGGTTTAGGGTTTAGGGTTTAAGGTTTACGATTTAGGGTTTAGGGTTTAGGGTTTAAGGTTCACGGTTTAGGTGTTCAGGTTTTAGGGTGTGGGTTTTAAGGTTTAGAGTTCTAAGTTAAAGTTTTATGGTTTAGGGTTTACGGTTTATGGTTTGTGGTTATGGTTTGAGGTTAGGGTTTGGGGTTCGGGTTTCGTATTTTTGGTTTAGGGTTTATCATTTAGGGTTTCGGGTTTAGGGTTTAGGGTTTAGGGTTTCGGTTTTAGGGTGTTGGGGTTAGGGTTTAGGGTTTACATTTTAGGGTTTAGGGCTTATGGTTTAGTGTTCAGGGTTAGGTTTAGGGTTTAGGGTTTAGGGTTTTGGGTTTTGGGTTTTGGGTTTTGGGTTTAGAGTTTGGGGTTTAGGGTTTAGGGTTTAGGGTTTCAGGTTCAGGGTTTCGGGTTTCAAGTTTAGGGTGTAGGATTTAGCGTTGTGGGTTTAGGGTTTAGGGTTTAGGTTTTAGGGTTTCGTGTTTCGGGTTTAGGGCTTGGGGTTTAGGGCTTTGTGTTTACTTTTTAGGGTTTTGGGTTTAGGGTTTAGGGTTGAGGGTTTAGTCGTTTAGGTTTTAGGGTTTGGGTTTTAGTTTTTAGGGTTCTAGGTTTAGTGTTTAGGGTTTGGGGTTTTGGGTTTTGGGTTTTGGGTTTAGGGTTTAGGGTTTAGGTGTTTAGGTTTTAGGGTTTGGGTTTTAGTGTTTAGGGTTCTGGGTTTAGGGTTTAGGGTTTAGGGTTTAGGGTTTAGGGTTTTGGGTTTTGGATTTAGGGTTTAGGGTTTAGGTGTTTAGGTTTTTGGGTTTGGGTTTTAAGGTTTAGGGTTCTGGGTTTAGGGTTTACGGTTTAGGGTTTGTGGTTATGGTTTGAGGTTAGGGTTTGGGGTTTGGGTTTTATATTTAGGGTTTAGGGTTTAGGGTTTAGGGTTTAGGGTTTAGGGTTCGGGTTTAGGGTTTACGGTTTACGGTTTACGGTTTAGGGTTTAGGGTTTAGGGTTTAGGGTTTAGGGTTTAGGGTTTCAGGTTTTGGGTTTTGGGTTTAAGGTTTTGGGTTTCGGTTTCAGGGTTTGGGGTTCAGGGTTTCGGGTTTCAAGTTTAGGGTTTAGGGTTTAGCGTTGTCGGTTTAGGGTTTAGGGTTTAGGGTTTAGTGTTTACGGTTTAGGGTTTAGGGTTTAGGGTTTAGGGTTTGCGATTAGGATTTGGGTTAGGGTTTCGGATTTTGGGTTTAGGGTTTAGGGTTTAAAGTTTAGGGTTAGGTTTTAGGGTTTAGCATTTACGGTTTACTGTTTTGGGTTTAGGGTTTAGGGCTTAGGGTTTAGTATTTAGGGTTTGTGGTGAGGATTTGGGGTAAGGGTTTAGGATTTTGAGTTTAGGGTTTTGGGTTAGGGTTTGGGGTTAGCGTTTCCTATTTATGGTTTAGGGTTTAGGGTTTATGTGGTTATGTTTTAGGGTTTCGCTTTTAAGGTTTAGGGTTCATGGTTTAGGGTTTAGGGTTTAGGGTTTATGGTTTAGGGTTTAGGGTTTAGGGTTTAGGGTTTAGGGTTTAGGGTTTAGGGTTTAGTGTTTCATGTTTTGGGTTTATGGTTTAGGATTTAGGGTTTAGGGTTTAGGGTTTAGCATTCAGGGTTTAGGGATTAGGGTTTAGGGTTTTTGGGTTAGGGTTTAGGGTTTAAGGTTTCGGGTGTAGGGTTTCGGGTTTCGGGTTTAGAGTTTACGGTTTAGGGTTTAGGGCTTTGGGTTTAAGGTTGAGGGTTTCGAGTTTAGGGTTTATGGTTTAAGGTTTTGGGTTTTGGGTTTAGGGTTTAGGTGTTTAGGTTTTAGGGTTGTGGTTTTAGGTTTTAGGGTTCTGGGTTTAGGGTTTAGGTTTTAGGTTTTAGGGTTTAGGGTTTAAGGTTTAGGGTTTAGGGTTTAGGGTTTCTGGTTAGGGTTTTGGGTGAGGGTTTAGGATTTAGGGTTTAGAGTTTTGGGTTTAGGGTTTAGGGTTACGGGTTTGGGTTTTGGGTTTAGGGTTTCAGGTTTAGGGTTTCAGGTGTTGGGTTTAGGGTTTGGGGTTAGGGTTTGGGGATTAGGGTTTAGGATTTAGGGTTTCGGGTTTAGGGTTTAAGGTTTAGGGTTCAGGGTTTAGGATTTAGGGTTTAGGGTTTCAAGTTTAGGGTTGTTGGTTTTGGGTTTTGCATTTAGGGTTTGGGGTTTAGGGTTTAGGGTTTCGGTTTTCGGGTTTCAAGTTTAGGGTTTAGGGTTTTGGGTTCTGTGTTTAGGGTGTATGGTTTAAGGTTTAGGGTTTAGGGTTTAGGGTTTTTGGTTCAAGGTTTAGGGTTTAGTGATTCGGGTTTAACGTTTAGGGTTTAGTGTTTAGGGTTTTGGGATAGGGTTTCGAATTTGGGTTTCGGGTTTAGCGTTTCTAGTTTAGGGTTTAGGATTTTGAATTTTGGGTTTAGCGTTCAGGGTTAAGGGTCTAGGGTTTAGTGTTTTGGGTTTCGACCCTAAACCCTAAACCCTAAAACCTAAACCCTAAAGCCTAAACAACTAAACCCTAAACCCTAAACCCTAAACCTTAAATCCTAAACCCTAACCCCAAACCCTAACCACAAACCCTAAACCATAAACCCTAAACTACAAACCCAAAACCCTAGACCCTAAACTCTAAACCCTAAACCCTAAA
>NW_026651685.1:22500-27500 GCF_029873635.1 Malania oleifera | reverse complement strand
TAAACACTAAACCTGAAACCCTAAATCCTAAACCCTAATCCCTAAACCCTAAACCTGAAACCCCAAACCCTAAACCCTAAACCCTAAACCCTAAACCCTGAACCCAAAACCCAAAACCCAAAACACTAAACCCTAAACCCTACACCCTAAACCCTCATACCTGAAGCCGAAACCCTAAACCCTAAACCGTAAACCCTCAGCCCTAAACCCTAAACCCTAAACCTTAAACCTTAAACCTTAAACCCTAAACCCTAAACTTTAAATCCAAAACACTAAACCTAAAACCATAAAACCTCAACCCTAAACCCTCGACCTTAAAAACGTTTAACACTAAACTCTAAACAAAAAACCCGAAACCCCAAGTACAAAAGACCAAACCCTAAACCCCAAACCCCAAACACTAACCACTAAACCATAAAACCCTAAACCCTAAACCCTAAATCCTAAACCCTAACCCCAAACCCTAAAACCTAAACCCTAAACCCTAAACCCTAAACCCTATATCCTAAACCCTAAACCCTAAACCCTAAACCCGAAACCCAAAACCCAAAACCCAAAACCCTAAACCATAAACCCTAAACCCTAAACCCTAAACCTTAAACCCTAAACCCTAAACACTAAGCCCAAAACCCTAAGCCCTAAACCCTAAACCATAAACCCTAAACCCTAACCCTAAACCCTAAACCCTAAACCCTAAAACCTAAACCCTAAACCATAAACCCTAAACCCTAAACCATAAACCCTAAACCCGAAACACTAAACCCGAAAACATAACCCAAAACCCTAACCCCAAACCCTAAACCCTAAACCCTAAATCCGAGACCCTAACCCCAAACTTTAAACCCTAAACCCAAAACCCTAAACCCTAAACCCTAAACCCTAAACCGAGAACACTAAACCCAAAAACCCAAACCCTAAAACCTAAACACCTAAACCCTAAACCCTAAACCCTAAATCCAAAACCCTAACCCCAAACCCTAACCCCAAACCCTAAACCCTAAACCCTAAACCCTAAAACCCAAAGCCTAAAACATAAAAACCTAAACCCTAAACCCTAAACCCTAAATACTAAACCCTAAACCCTAAACCCTAAACTCTAAACCTTAAGCCCTAAATCCGAAACCCTAACCCCAAACCCTAAACGCCAAACGCTAAACCCTAAACCCTAAACCCTAAACCATAAAAGCTAAACCCTAAACCCTAAACCCTAAACCCTAACAATAAACCCTAAACCCTAAACCCTAAACAAAAAACCCCAAACCCTAAACCCTAAACCCTAAACCCTAAACCCTAAACCCTAAACCCAAAACCTTAAAAATTAAACCCTAAACCCTAAACCCTAAACCCGAAACCCGAAACCCTAGACCCTAAACCCTAAACCCTAACCCCTAAACCTTGAACCCTAAACCCTAAACCCTAACCCGAAACCTGAAATCCAAAACCCTAACACGAAACCCTAACCCCAAACCCTAAACACCAAACCCTAAACCCAGAACCCTAAAACCCAAACACCTAAATCCTAATGCCAAACGCTAACCGTAACCCCAAACCCTAACCCCAAACCCTAATGCCAAACCCTAAACCCCAAACCCTAAACCGTAAACCCTAAACCCTAAACCCTAAAACCTAAACCCTAAAACCCAAACCCTAAAACCTAAACAACTAAACCCTAAACCCTAAACCCTTAAACCCTAAACCCTAAACCCTAAACCTTAAATCCTAAACCCTAACCCCAAACCCTAAACCCTAAACCCTAAACCCTAAACCCTAAACCCATAACACCAAACCCTAAAACCCAAACCCTAAAACTTAAACACCTAAACCCTAAATCCAAGCCCTAAGCCCAAACCCTAAACCATAAACCAACCCTAAACCGTAAACCCTAAACCCTAAAGCCCAAACACAGAACCCTAAACCCAAAATCGCAAAACCTAAAACCTAAACACCGCAACCCTAAACCCTAAACCCTAAACCCTAAACCCTAAAATCCTAAACCCTAACCCCAAACCCTAACCCCAAACCCTAAACCCTAAACCCTAAACCCTATACACTAAACCCTAAACCATAAACCCTAAACCCGAAACCCTAAACCCTAAACCCTAAGCCCTTAACCCTAAACCCTAAACCCTAAACCCTAAAATCGAAATCCTAAACCCTAAACCCCAAACCCTAAACACTAAACCCGAAACCCTAAACCCTAAACCCTAAACACCAAACCCTAAACCCCAAACCCTAAACCCTGAACCCGAAAACCTAAACCCTAAACCCTAAACCCGAAACCCTTAACTCGAAACCTAAACACTAAAGCCCAAACCCAAAACCCTAGAACCTCAACCCTAAATTCTAAACCCTAAACCCAGAACCCTAAATCCTAAAACGCAAACCCTAAAACCTAAACACCGAAACCCTAAACCCTAAACCCTAAAACCTAAACCCTAAACCCGAAATCCTAAACCCTAACCCCAAACCCAAACCCCAAATCCTAAACCCTAAACCCTAAACCCTAAACCCTAACCCAAAACCTAAACCCTAAACCCTAAACCCTAAACCTTAAACCCTAAACCCGCAACCGTAAACCTGAAATCATAAACCCTAAACCCTAACCCGAAACCCTGACTGGAAACCCTAAACCCTAAACCCTAAACCCTAACCCCTAAACCCTAAACCCGAAACCGTAAACCTGAAATCATAAACCCTAAACCCTAACCCGAAACCCTGACTGGAAACCCTAACCCCAAACCCTAAACCCTGAACCCGAAAACCAAAACCCTAAACCCTAAACCCTAAACCCGAAACCCTTAATTCGAAACCTAAACACTAAAGCCCAAACCCAAAACACTAGACCCTAAACCAAAAACCCAAAACCCAAAACCCTAAACCTAGAACCCTAAATCCTAAAACGCGAACCTAAAACCTAAACACCGAAACCCTAAACCATAAGCCTAAAATCCTTAACCCTAACCCCAAACCCTAACCTCAAATCCTAAATCATAAACCCTAAACCCTAAACCCTAAACCCAAAACCTAAACCCTAAACCCTAAACCCTAAACCCTAAACCCTAAACCCTAAACCCGAAACCGTAAACCCGAAATCGTAAACCCGAAACCCTAACCCGAAACCCTAACTCGAAACCCTAACCCCAAACCCTAAACCCTAAACCCTAAACCCTAAACCTTAAATCCTAAACCCGAAACCGTAAACCCGAAACCCTAACCCGAAACCCTAAACCCTAAACCCTAACCCTAAACCCTAAACCCTAAACCTAAATCCTAGACCCTAAACCCTAAACCCTAAACCCTAAACCCTAAACCGAGAACCCTAAACCCTAAAACCCAAACGCTAAAACCTAAAAACCTAAAGCGTAAACCCTAAACCCTAAACCCTAAACCCAAAAACCAAAACCCTAAAATCAAAACCCTAAAACCTAGACACCTAAACCCTAACCCCTAAACCCTAAACCCTAAACCATAAATCCTAAACCCTAACCCCAAACCCTAAACCCTAAACCCTAAACCCTAAACCCTAAACCCTAAATCCGAAATCCTAACCCCAAACCCTAACCCCAAACCCTAAACCCTAAACCCATAACACTAAACCCTAAAACCCAAACCCTAAAACCCTAAATCCAAACCCTAAGCCCAAACCCTAAACCCTAAACCCAGAACCCTAAACCCAAAAACCCAAACCCTAAAACGTAAAAACCGCAACCCTAAACTCGAAACCCTAAACCCTAAACCATAAGCCCTTAACCTTAAACCCTAAACACTAAACCCTAAACCCTAAACCTGAAACCCTAAACCCTAAACCCGAAACCCTAAACCCTAAACCCTAAACCCTAAACCCCAAACCCTAAACCCTAAACCCGAAACCCTAAACCCTAAACCCTAAACCTGAAACCCTAAACTCGAAACCCTAAATACTAAAGCCCAAACCCAAAACCCTGGACCCTAAACCCTAAACTCTAAACCCCAAACCCAGAACCCTAAATCCTAAAATGCAAACCCTAAAACCTAAACACCGAAAACCTAAACCCTAAACCCTAAAACGTAAACCCTAAACCCGAAATCTTGAACCCTAACCCCAAACCCTTACCCCAAACCCTAAACCCTAAACCCTAAACCCTAAACCCTAAACCCTAAACCTTATACACTAAACCCTAAACCATAAACCCTAAACCCTAAACACAAATCCCTAAACCTTAAACCCAAAACCCAAAACCCAAAACCCAAAAACATAAACCCTAAACCAGAAACCCTAAACCCTAAACCCTAAATCCGAAACCCGAAACCCTAAACCCTAAACCCCAAACCCTAAACCCTAAACCCTAAACCCAAAACCCAAAACCCAAAACCCTAAAGTCGAAACCCTAAATACTAAAACCCAAACCCAAAACCCTAGACCCTAAACCCTAAACTCTAAACCCCAAACCCAGAACCCTAAATCCTGAAACGCAAACCCTAAAACCTAAACACTGAAAACCTAAACCCTAAATCCTAAAACCTAAACCCTAAACCCGAAATCTTGAACCCTAACCCCAAACCCTAAACCCTAAACCCTCGACCCTAAAAACCCTAAACACTAAACCCTAAACCAAAAACCCGAAACCCCAAGTACAAAACACCAAACCCTAAACCCTAAACCCCAAACACTAAACCCTAAACCCTAAAACCCTAAACATAAAACCCTAAACCCTAAATCCTAAACCCTAACCCCAAACCCTAAAACCTAAACCCTAAACCCTAAACCCTAAACCCTAAATCCTAAACCCTAAACCCTAAACCCTAAACCCCAAACCCTAAACCTGAAACCCAAAACCCAAAACCCAAAACCCTAAACACAAAACCATAAACCCTAAACCCTAAACCCTAAACCTTAAACCCTAAACCCTAAACCCTAAACCCTAAACCCTAAACCCTAAACCCAAAAAATTAAACCCTAAACCCAAACCCGAAACCCTAAACCCTAACCCCAAACCTTAAAACCTAAACCCTAAACCCTA
>NW_026651685.1:0-17500 GCF_029873635.1 Malania oleifera | reverse complement strand
GTTAGGGTTTAGGGTTTAAGGTTTATGGTTTAGGGTTTAGGGTTTATGGTTTCGTGTTTCAGGTTTCGGGTTTAAGGTTTTGGGTTTTGGGTTAGGGTTTAGGGTTTGGGGTTAGGGTTTGGGTTAGGGTTTAGGATTTTGGGTTTAGGGTTTAGTGTTTATGGTTTTGGTTTTTAGGCTTTAGGGTTTGGGTTTTAGGGTTTAGTGTTCTGGGTTTAGGGTTTAGGGTTTAGGGTTTAGGTGTTTAGGTTTTAGGGTTTGGGATTTAGGGTTTAGGGTTTAGGGTTTGGGGTTTAGGTGTTTAGGTTTTGGGGTTTAGGGTTTAGCCTTTAGGGTTTGGGGTTTTGGGTTTGCGGTTAGGGTTTGGGGTTATGGTTTGGTGTTAGGGTTTTGGATTTAGGGTTTAGGGTTTAGGGTTTGGGGTTAGGGTTTGAGGTTAGGGTTTAGGATTTAGGGTTTAGGGTTTAGGGTTTAGGGTTTAGGGTTTGGGGTTTAGGGTTTAGGTGTTTAGGTTTTAGGGTTTAGGATTTAGGGTTTAGGGTTTGGGGTTTAGGGTTTAGGGTTTAGGTGTTTAGGTTTTAGGGTTTGGGTTTTAGGGTTTAGGGTTTATGGTTTACGGTTCAGGATTTAGTATTTTAGGTTGAGGGTTTGGGGTTAGGGTTTAGGTTTTAGGGTTTAGGGTTTAGGGTTTTGGGTTTACTTGTTTAGGTTTTACGGTTTGGCTTTTAGGGTTTAGGGGTTAGGGTTTAGGGTTTAGGATTCAAGGTTTAGGGTTCATGGTTTAGGGTTTAGGGTTAAGGGTTAAGGTTTTAGGGTTTAAGGTTTGGGGTTTAGGGTTTAGGGTTTGGGGTTAGGGTTTGGGGTTTTGATTTAGGGTTTAGGGTTTAGGGTTTAGGGTTTAGGGTTTAGGTTTTAGGGTTTGGGGTTTAGGGTTTGGGGTTAGGGTTTGGGGTTAGGGTTAGGGTTTTGGATTTAGGGTTTAGGGTTTGGGGTTAGGGTTTGGTGTTAGGGTCTCGAATTTTGGGTTTAGGGTTTAGGGTTTAGGGTTTGGGGTTAGGGTTTTGGGTTAGGGTTTCAGGTTTTGGGTTTTAGGTTTAGGGTTTCGGGTTTAGGGTTTATGGTTTAGGGTTTAGGGTCTAGGGTTTAGGGTTTTTGGTTAGGGTTTAGGGTTTAGGGTTTAGGGTTTACGGTTCAGGGTTTAGGGTTTAGGGTTTAGGGTTTAGGGTTTAGGGTTTTGGGTTTAGGGTTTAGGGTTTAGGGTTTAGGGTTTAGGGTTTAGGGTTTGGGGTTACAGTTTGGGGTTAGGGTTTAGGATTTAGGGTTTAGGGTTTAGGGTTTGGGGTTACGGTTTTGGGTTGTGGTTTAGGATTTAGGGTTTAGGGTTTGGGGTTTAGGATTTAGGTTTTAGGGTTTAGGGTTTAGGGTTTTGGGTTTGGGGTTAGGATTTTGTGTTAGGATTTTGGATTTAGGGTTTAGGGTTTAGGGTTTGGGGTTTGGGGTTCGGGTTTCGGGTTAGGATTTTGGGTTTAGGGTTTCAAGTTTAAGGTTTATGGTTTAGGCTTTTGGGTTTAGGGTTTTTGTTTAGGGTTTAGGGCTTTTGCTTAGGGTTTAGGGTTTAGGGTTTATAGTTTAGGGTTTAGGTATTTAGGGTTTAGGGTTTAGGGTTTTAAGGTTTAGGGTTTAGGGTTTAGGGTTTGGTGTTTAGTACTTGGGGTTTCGGGTTTTTCGTTAAGTTTTTAGGGTTTAGGGCTTAGTTTTTATGGTTTTGGGTTTAAGCTTTTGGATTTAGACTTTAGTGCTTAGGGTTTCTGGTTTAGGATTTAGGGTTTAGGGTTTAGGGTTTAGGGTTTAGGGTTTAGGGTTTAGGGTTTAGGGTTTAGGGTTTAGGGTTTAGGATTTAGGGTTTAGGGTTTGGAGTTTAGGGTTTGGGGTTTAGGGTTTGCGGTTAGGGTTTGCAGTTAGGGTTTAGGATTTTGGGTTTAGGGTTTTGGGTTTGCGGTTAGGGTTTGGGGTTGGGAGGATTTAAGGTCTAGGGTTTAGAGTTTAGGGTTTGGGGTTTAGGGTTTAGGTGTTTAGGTTTTAGAGTTTGGGTTTAGGGTTTAGGGTTTTGGGTTTTGGGTTAGGGTTTAGGATTTATGGTTTTGGGTTTATGGTTTAGGGTTTAGGGTTTGGATTTTAGGGTTTAGGTTTTAGGGTTTAGGGTTTAGGTGTTTTTAATTTAGGGTTTGGGTTTTACGGTTTAGGGTTTAGGGTTTAGAGTCTAGGATTTTGGGTTTAGCGGTTGGGGTTTTGTGTATGCGGTTAGGGTTTGGGGTTTAGGGTTTAGAATTTAGGGTTTAGGGTTTAGGGTTTAGGTGTTTAGCCTTTGGGGTTTGCGTTTTTGGGTTTAGTGTTTAGGGTTTAGGGTTTAGGGTTTGGGGTTTATAGTTTGAGGTTAGGGTTTGAGGTTTAGGGTTTTGGGTTTGGGGTTTGGGTTTAGTATTTAGGGTTTGGGGTTTAGGTGTTTAGGTTTTAGGGTTTTCATTTTTCGGTTTAGTGTTGTAGGTTTAGCGTTTAGGGCTTAGGGCTTAGGTTTTACGATTTATGGTTTACGGTTTGGGGTTTGGGGTTTGGGGTTAGGATTCGGGTTTTGCGTTTAGGGTTTAGGGTTTAGGGTTTAAGGTTTGGCGTTAGGGTTTGGGGTCAGGGTTTAGGATTTAGGGTGTAGGGTTTAGGGTTTAGGTTTTAGGGTTTAAGTGTTTAGGGTTTAGGGTTGATTTGTTTAGGTTTTAGGGTTTGGGTGTTTTAGGGTTTTGGGTTTACGGTGTAGGGTTTAGGGTTTACCGTTTAGTTCTTGGGGTTTAGGGTTTGGGATTTGGGTTTGGGGTCAGGGTTAGTGTTTCGGATTTAGGGTTTAGGGTTTATGGTTTAGGTGTTTAGGTCTTAGGGTTTGGGTTTTAGGGTTTAGGGTTATGGGTTTAGCGTTTAGGGTTTAAGGTTTAGGGTTTAGGGTTTGGTGTTACTGTTTCTGATTTCGGGTTTCGGGTTTAGGGTTTAGGGTTTAGGGTTTCGGGTTTTGGGTTAGGGATTAGATTTTGTGGTTAGAGTTTGGGGTTAGGGTTTGGTGTTAGGGTTTAGGATTTAGGGTTTGGGGTTTAGGTGTTTAGCCTTTAGGGTTGGGGTTAAGGTTTCGGGTTAGGGTTTAGTATTTAGGGTTTAGGGCTTAGGTGTTTAGGTTTTAGGGTTTTTGTTTTTGGGTTTAGTGTTCTAGGTTTAGCGTTTAGGGCTTAGGGCTTAGGGTTTACGGTTTACAGTTTTGGGTTTGGGGTTTTGGGTTTGGGGTTAGGGTTTGGGGTTAGGGTTTCGGATTTAGGGTTTAGGGTTTAGGGTTTGGGGTTAGGGTTTGGGGTTAGGGTTTAGGATTTTGGGTTTAGGGTTTAGGGTTTAGGGTTTAGGGTTTAGGGTTTAGGGTTTAGGGTTGATTTGTTTATGTTTTCGGGTTTGGGATTTAGGGTTTTGGGTTTACGGTGTAGGGTTTAGGGTTTACGGTTTAGTTTTTGGGGTTTAGGGTTTGGGATTTGGGTTTGGGGTTAGGGTTAGGGTTTCAGATTTAGGGTTTAGGGTTTAGGTGTTTGGGTTTTAGGGTTTAGTTTTTAGGGTTTAGGGTTCTGGGTTTAGGGTTTCGAGTTTAAGGTTTAGGGTTTAGGGTTTGGTGTTACGGTTTCAGAATTCGGGTTTCGGGTTTAGGGTTTAGGGTTTAGTGTTCAGGGTTGAGGGTTTAGGGTTTCGGGTTTTGGGTTAGGGATTAGGTTCTGTGGTTAGAGTTTGGGGTTAGGGTTTGGTGTTAGGGTTTAGGATTTAGGGTTTAGGGTTTAGGGTTTAGGGTTTAGGTGTTTAGCCTTTAGGGTTTGGGTTTTAGGGTTTAGTGTTATGTGTTTAGTGTTTAGGGTTTAGGGTTTAGGGTTTAGGTTTTAGGGTTTGGGGTTTATAGTTTGAGGTTAGGGTTTGGGGTTAGGATTTGGTGTTAGGGTTTCAGATTTATGGTTTAGGTTTTATATTTTAGGGTTTGGGATTATGGTTTGGGGTTAGGGTTAGGATTTAGGGTTTTTGGTTTAGGGTTTAGGGTTTAGGGTTTAGGGTTTAGGGTTTAGGGTTTAGCGTTTGGGGTTTAGGGTTTGGTGTTAGGGTTTGGGGTTAGTGTTTGGAGTTAGGGTTTCGAATTTAGGGTTTAGGGTTTAGGTTTGGGGTTAGGGCTTGGGGTTAGGGTTTAGGTTTTAGGGTTTTGGGTTTAGGATTTATGTTTTGGGGTTTAGGGGCGTTTAGGGTTTAGCTGTTTAGGTTTTAGGGCTTGGGTTTTAGGGTTTAGGGTTTAGGGTTTAGGGTTTAGGTTTTTGGGTTTGGGGTTTAGGGTTTGGGGTTAGGGTGAGGGTTTCAGATTTAGGGTTTAGGGTTTGGGGTTAGGGTTTGGTGTTAGGGTCCCGAATTTTAGGTTTAGGGTTTAGGGTTAGGGTTTTAGGTTTTGGGTTTAAGGATTAGGGTTTCGGGTTTAGGGTTGATGGTTTGGAGTTTCGAGTCTAGGGTTTTGGGTTTTGGGTTAGGGTTTAGGGTTTATGGTTGAGGGTTTAGGGTTTAGTGTTTAGGGTTTCGGGTTTAGGTTCTAGGGCTTAGGGTTTGGGGTTTAGGGTTTTGGGTTTAGGGTTTAAGGTTTGGGGTTACGGTTTGGGGTTAAGGTTTAGAATTTAGGGTTTAGGGTTTAGGGTTCTGGGTTTGGGGTTTAGGGTTTAGGGTTTTGGGTTTGGGGTTAGGGTTTTGGGTTAGGGTTTAGTATTTAGGGTTTGGGGTTTAGGTGTTTAGGTTTTAGGGTTTTCGTTTTTCGATTTAGTGTTGTAGGTTTAGCGTTTAGGGCTTAGGGCTTAGGTTTTACGATTTATGGTTTACGGTTTGGGGTTTGGGGTTAGGGTTCCGGTTTTGCGTTTAGGGTTTAGGGTTTAGGGTTTAAGGTTTGGCGTTAGGCTTTGGGGTCAGGGTTTAGGATTTAGGGTGTAGGGTTTAGGGTTTAGGTTTTAGGGTTTAAGTGTTTAGGGTTTAGGATTGATTTGTTTAGGTTTTAGGGTTTGGGTGTTTTAGGGTTTTGAGTTTACGTTGTAGGGTTTAGGGTTTACCGTTTAGTTCTTGGGGTTTAGGGTTTGGGATTTGGGTTTGGGGTTAGGGTTAGTGTTTCGGATTTAGGGTTTTTAGGGTTTATGGTTTAGGTGTTTAGGTCTTAGGGTTTGGGTTTTAGGGTTTAGGGTTATGGGTTTAGCGTTTAGGGTTTAAGGTTTAGGGTTTAGGGTTTGGTGTTACGGTTTCGGATTTCGGGTTTCGGGTTTAGGGTTTAGGGTTTTGGGTTAGGGATTAGGTTCTGTGGTTAGAGTTTGGGGTTAGGGTTTGGTGTTAGGGTTTAGGGTTTAGGGTTTAGGGTTTAGTGTTTAGGGTTTAGGGTTTGGGGTTAGGGTTTAGGATTTAGGGTTTAGCGTTTATGATTTAGGGTTAAGGTGTTTTGGTTTTAGGGTTTTGGTTTTTGGGTTTAGTGTTCTAGGTTTATCGTTTAGGGCTTAGGGCTTAGGGTTTAGGGTTTAAGGTTTACGGTTTAGGGTTTGGGGTTTAGGGTTTGGGGTTAGGGTTTGGGGTTAGGGTTTCGGATTTAGGGTTTAGGGTTTAGGGTTTGAGGTCAGGGTTTAGGATTTTGGGTTTAGGGTTTAGGGTTTAGGATATAGGGTTTAGGATTTAGGGTTTAGGGTTGATTTGTTTATGTTTTCGGGTTTGGGATTTAGGGTTTTGGGTTTACGGTGTAGGGTTTAGGGTTTACGGTTTAGTTTTTGGGGTTTAGGGTTTGGGATTTGGGTTTGGGGTTAGGGTTAGGGTTTCAGATTTAGGGTTTAGGGTTTAGGGTTTAGGTGTTTGGGTTTAGGGTTTAGTTTTTAGGGTTTAGGGTTCTGGGTTTAGGGTTTAGAGTTAAAGGTTTAGGGTTTAGGGTTTGGTGTTACGGTTTCAGAATTCGAGTTTCGGGTTTAGGGTTTAGGGTTTAGTGTTCAGGGTTGAGGGTTTAGGGTTTCGGGTTTTGGGTTAGGAATTAGGTTCTGTGGTTAGAGTTTGGGGTTAGGGTTTGGTGTTAGGGTTTAGGATTTAGGGTTTAGGTGTTTAGCCTTTAGGGTTTGGGTTTTAGGGTTTAGTGTTATGTGTTTAGTGTTTAGGGTTTAGGGTTTAGGGTTTGGGGTTTATAGTTTGAGGTTCGGGTTTGGGGTTAGGATTTGGTGTTAGGGTTTCAGATTTATGGTTTAGGTTTTATATTTTAGGGTTTGGGATTATGGTTTGGGGTTAGGGTTAGGATTTAGGGTTTTTGGTTTTGGGTTTAGCGTTTAGGGTTTAGGGTTTAGGGTTTAGCGTTTGGGGTTTAGGGTTTGGTGTTAGGGTTTGGGGTTAGTGTTTGGAGTTAGGGTTTCGAATTTAGGGTTTAGGGTTTAGGGTTTGGGGTTAGGGCTTGGGGTTAGGGTTTAGGTTTTAGGGTTTTGGGTTTAGGATTTATGTTTTGGGGTTTAGGGGCGTTTAGGGTTTAGCTGTTTAGGTTTTAGGGCTTGGGTTTTAGGGTTTAGGGTTTAGGTTTTTGGGTTTGGGGTTTAGGGTTTGGGGTTAGTGATGAGAATCAATAAGCACCATGGAAGGATCCATTACATGTTTCAGTTGGGCCTATCATTAGATCGAGATCCAAGAAGATCAAAGAAATACTTCACGAGCTGATTTAAGATATTTGGGCTTATTTAAAAATGGGGCACTCCAAGCATGGCCCAAAGAAAGATGAAGACTTACTAAACTTAATTCAAGTTTGTGATGGAGCTAATCTTGCTTGATGGCTTTAATCTCCTTATTAATAATTGTGTGCTAATTCAAATATAGGATTTGACTTAATGGTGTATTGCAAGGCAACTTAGTTTGCATAGGATTTTAGTAAGTTGTGAGAGTCATTAAATGTGTCTAGTAAGTTAGTATATTTAATGTCCTTGTCTCCCATGTTTGTATGGGAATTGCTAAGTATTTAATGTTCTTGTCTCCCATGTTTGTGTGGGAATTGTTAAGTGTTTAATGTCCTTGTCTCCCAAACTAGCTATATATATCTCACCATTGTAAGAAGGAATGGAATGGAATAAAAATGTGAGGCTTTGAGGCTTTGTTTCTTCTTGGTTCTTTTGAAGAACTTTTCGAACTTATCGGGATTTCCCGTGGCGTTCACCAATGACTTATCAAACGTCTTTCCAGCACCGTTTGTGGCGTCTTCCTTATACCAAGGTTCGTGTTTCCCACTAAACAACGGGTTGAGGTCATATATACCAAAGTTCTTGTTTGTCGTAAACAATGGGTCGAGGTCTACCATTCATATCTATCAAAAAATCTGAATTTTAGCTTTCTTGGGCAAGCATTCCAACATTGTTTGTTGGGTCTCAACGCGTGTCGATTGAGGTTCGCATCATTTTGATGAGAATCAATAAGCACCATGGAAGGATCCATTATATGTTTCAATTCGGCCTATCATCAGAGCGAGATCCAAGAAAATCAAAGAAATACTTCACGGGCTGATTCAAGATATTTGGGCTTATTCAAAAATGGGGTACTCCAAGCATGGCCCAAAGAAAGATGAAGACTTACTAAACTTAATTCAAGTTTGTGATGGAGCTAATCTTACTTAATGACTCTAATCTCCTTATTAATAATTGTGTGCTAATTCAAATATGGGATTTGACTTAATGGTGTATTGCAAGGCAACTTAGCTTGCATAGGATTTTAGTAAGTTGTGAGAGTCATTAATGTGTCTAGTAAGTTGGTATATTTAATGTCCTTGTCTCCCATGTTTGTATGGGAATTGCTAAGTATTTAATGTTCTTGTCTCCCATGTTTGTGTGGGAATTGTTAAGTGTTTAATGTCCTTGTCTCCCAAACTAGCTATATATATCTCACCATTGTAAGAAGGAATGGAATTGAATAGAAATGTGAGGCTTTGAGGCTTTGTTTCTTCTTGGTTCTTTTGAAGAACTTTTCGAACTTATCGGGATTTCCCGTGGCGTTCACCAATGACTTATCAAACGGCTTTCCACCACCGTTTGTGGCGTCTTCCTTATACCAAGGTTCGTGTTTCGCACTAAACAACGGGTTGAGGTCATATATACCAAAGTTCTTGTTTGTCGTAAACAACGGGTCGAGGTCTACCATTCATATCTATCATAAAATCTGAATTTTAGCTTTCTTGGGCAAGCATTCCAATATTGTTGTTGGGCCTCAACGCGTGTCGTTTGAGGTTCGCATCATTTGGTATCAGAGCTTAGGCTCTAAAATCAGGTTTACTATCCTTTTATCTTTTGTTTCTTGCTATCATTCTATTTTTTATCTTATGTTTTGTTTCATTGTTCTTGTTTTGTAGCAAGTTGAAAAAAAAAAAAAAAGAAAAGAAAAGAAGATATGTTAGAGAAGAAAAAAAGAAAAAAAGAAAAAAAAAGAAAAAAAAGGAGACAGTAAAAAAGAAAAGAGAGCAAAAAGATTTTTTTTTTTTTTTACTCCTTTGATTCGTTGTTTCTACAATATGTTCTTGTCTTATTGGTTTAATATTACATGGAATGGATTCGAGGTCGAATCCTTTTGAAGAGTGGGGGAATGATGAGAATCAATAAGCACCATGGAAGGATCCACTACATGTTTCAGTTGGGCCTATCATTAGATCGAGATCCAAGAAGATCAAAGAAATACTTCACGAGCTGATTTAAGATATTTGGGCTTATTTAAAAATGGGGCACTCCAAGCATTGCCCAAAGAAAGATGAAGACTTACTAAACTTAATTCAAGTTTGTGATGGAGCTAATCTTGCTTGATGGCTTTAATCTCCTTATTAATAATTGTGTGCTAATTCAAATATAGGATTTGACTTAATGGTGTATTGCAAGGAAACTTAGTTTGCATAGGATTTTAGTAAGTTGTGAGAGTCATTAAATGTGTCTAGTAAGTTGGTATATTTAATGTCCTTGTCTCCCATGTTTGTATGGGAATTGCTAAGTATTTAATGTTCTTGTCTCCCATGTTTGTGTGGGAATTGTTAAGTGTTTAATGTCCTTGTCTCCCATACTAGCTATATATATCTCACCATTGTAAGAAGGAAGAGGATAGAATAAAAATGTGAGGCATTGAGGCTTTGTTTCTTCTTGGTTCTTTTGAAGAACTTTTCGAACTTATCGGGATTTCCCGTGGCGTTCACCAATGACTTATCAAACAGCTTTCCACCACCGTTTGTGGCGTCTTCCTTATACCAAGGTTCGTGTTTCGCTCTAAAAAATGGGTTGAGGTCGTATATACCAAAGTTCTTGTTTGTCGTAAACAATGGGTCGAGGTCTACCATTCATATCCTACCAAAAATCTAAATTTTAGCTTTCTTGGGCAAGCATTCCAACTTTGTTTGCTGGGTCTCAACGCGTGTCGATTGAGGTTCGCATCAGTTAGGGTTAGGGTTTCAGATTTAGGGTTTAGGGTTTGGGGTTAGGGTTTGGTGTTAGGGTCTCGAATTTTGGGTTTAGGGTTTAGGGTTTGAGGTTAGGGTTTTGGGTTAGGGTTTCAGGTTTTGGGTTTCAGGTTTAGGGTTTCGGGTTTAGTGTTGATGGTTTGGAGTTTCGAGTCTAGGGTTTAGCGTTTTGGGTTAGGGTTTAGGGTTTATGGTTGAGGGTTTAGGGTTTAGGGTTTCGGGTTTAGGTTCTAGGGCTTAGGGTTTTGGGTTTAGGGTTTAAGGTTTGGGGTTATGGTTTGGGGTTAGGGTTTAGGATTTAGGGTTTAGGGTTTAGGGTTTAGGGTTTGGGGTTTAGGGTTTAGGGTTAGGGTTTGGTGTTAGGGTTTTGGATTTAGGGTTTAGGGTTTAGGGTTTTGGGTTTAGGGTTAGGGTTTCGGGTTAGTGTTTTGGGTTTAGGGTTTCGGGTTTTAGTTTTATTGTTAAAAGTTTAGGGGTTAGGGGTTAGGGTTTAGGGTTTAGCGTTTAGGGTTTGGGTATTTAGGGTTTAGGGTTTTGGGTTTAGGGTTTTAGGGTTTAGGGTTTTCTGTTTGGGGTTTTGGGTTTTGTGTTTTGTACTTGGGGTTTCAGGTTTTTGATTAAGAGTTTAGGGTTTAGGGTTTAGTGTCTAGGGTTTTTTAGGTCGAGGGTTTAGTGCTTAGGTTTTATGGTTTTGGGTGTAAGGTTTTGGATTTAGGGTTTAGGGTTTTGGGTTTCGGGTTTAGGGTTTAGGGTTTAAGGTTTAGGGTTTAGGGTTTCAGGTTTAGGGTTTAGGGTTTAGGATTTAGGGTTTAGGGTTTGGAGTTTAGGGTTTGGGGTTTAGGGTTTGCGATTAGGGTTTGCGGTTAGGGTTTAGGATTTTGGGTTTAGGGTTTGGGGTTTAGGGTTTAGGTGTTTAAATTTTTGGGTTAGGGTTTTAGGGCTTAAGGTTCTGGTTTTAGGGTTTAGGGTTTAGGGTTTATGGTTTAGGGTTTAGGATTTAGGTGTTTAGGTTTTAGGGTTGGGGTTTTAGGGCTTAAGATTCTGGGTTTAGGGTTTAGGGTTTAGCTTTTAGGGTTTGCAGTCAGGATTTTGGATTTTCGGTTTAGGGTTTAGGGTTTTGTTGATGAGAATCAATAAGCACCATGGACGGATCCATTATATGTTTCAGTTGGGGCTTATCATCAGAGCGAGATCCAAGAAGATCAAAGAAATACTTCACGGGCTGATTCAAGATATTTGGGCTTATTCAAAAATGGGGCACTCCAAGCTTGGCCCAAACAAGGATGAAGGCTTAATAAATTTAATCCATGTTTTGGATGAAGCTAATCTTGCTTAGTGGCTGTAATCTCCTTATTAATGGTGTGCTAGTCAATTAGGGGATTTGACTTTTGACCCTTTTATCTTTACATTTAATATGTAATTTGTAAGACAACTTAGCTTGCATGGGATTTTAGTAAGTTGTGAGAGTCATTAATGTGTCTAGTAAGTAGGTATATTTAATGTCCTTGTCTCCCATGTTTGTGTGGGAATTGCTATGTATTTAATGTCCTTGTCTCCCATGTTTGTGTGGGAATAGTTTAGTGTTTAATATCCTTGTCCCCCATGCTAGCTATATATATCTCACCATTGTAAGAGCAATTGATCATTGAATAGAAATCAAGAAAAGTGAGGATTTGTTTCTTCTTTGGTTCTTTTGAGAACTTGCGAACTTATCAAGGATTCTTCCTTGTGGCATTCAAATTTATACCTTCGGTTCATGATTAATCTATAATCATTGGGTCAGGGTTTGTTACTTATACTTACGGTTCATGTTTCACTTAT
Source organism: Malania oleifera (assembly GCF_029873635.1). Taxonomy (NCBI): domain Eukaryota; kingdom Viridiplantae; phylum Streptophyta; class Magnoliopsida; order Santalales; family Ximeniaceae; genus Malania; species Malania oleifera. The sequence continues at coordinate 6,165 of NW_026651685.1, read as the reverse complement.
AAACGTTGGGTCGGAGTTTCTTATCAAAATCTGAATTTTAGCTTTCTTGAGCAAGCATTCCAATATTGGTTGTTGGGTCTCAACGTGTGTCGATTGAGGTTCGCATCATTTGTGCTTAGGGTTTAGGGTGTTTAGCTTTTAGAGTTTGGGTTTTAGGGCTTAGGGTTTAGGGTTTGGGGTTTAGGGTTTAGGGTTTAGGGTTTGGGGTTTGGGGTTAGGGTTTGGGGTTAGGGTTCAGGATTTAGTGCTTAGGGTTTAGGGTTTAGGGTTTAGGATTTAGGGTTTGGGGTTTGGGGTTTAGGGTTAGGGTTTGGTGTTAGGGTTTTGGATTTAGGGTTTAGGGTTTAGGGGTTAGGGTTTAGGGTTTGGGGTTTTGGGTTTGGGTTTCGGGTTAGTGTTTTGGGTTTAGGGTTTCGGGTTTTGGTTTTATTGTTAAAAGTTTAGGGGTTAGGGGTTAGGGTTTAGGGTTTAGCGTTTAGGGTTTGGGTATTTAGGGTTTAGGGTTTAGGGTTTAGGGTTTTCTGTTTGGGGTTTAGGGTTTTGTGTTTTGTACTTGGGGTTTCAGGTTTTTGATTAAGAGTTTAGGGTTTAGGGTTTAGTGTCTAGGGTTTTTTAGGTCCAGGGTTTAGTGCTTAGATTTTATGGTTTTGGGTGTAAGGTTTTGGATTTAGGGTTTAGGGTTTTGGGTTTCGGGTTTAGGGTTTAGGGTTTAGGGTTTAGGGTTTAGGGTTTAGGGTTTCAGGTTTAGGGTTTTGGGTTTAGGGTTTAGGGTTTAGGGTTTAGGATTTAGGGTTTAGGGTTTGGAGTTTAGGGTTTGGGGTTTAGGGTTTGCGATTAGGGTTTGCGGTTAGGGTTTCGGATTTTGGGTTAAGGGTTTGGGGTTTAGGGTTTAGGCGTTTAAATTTTTGGGTTTGGGTTTTAGGGCTTAAGGTTCTGGTTTTAGGGTTTAGGGTTTAGGGTCTATGGTTTAGGGTTTAGGATTTAGGTGTTTAGGTTTTAGGGTTGGGGTTTTAGGGCTTAAGATTCTGGGTTTAGGGTTTAGGGTTTAGCTTTTAGGGTTTGCAGTCAGGATTTTGGATTTTCGGTTTAGGGTTTAGGGTTTTGTGCTTAGGGTTTAGGGTTTAGATGTTTAGCTTTTAGAGTTTGGGTTTTAGGGCTTAGGGTTTAGGGTTTGGGGTTTAGGGTTTAGGGTTTGGGGTTTGGTGTTAGGGTTTGGGGTTAGGGTTCAGGATTTAGTGCTTAGGGTTTAGGGTTTAGGGTTTAGGATTTAGGGCTTGGGGTTTGGGGTTTAGTGTATGTTGTTTAGAGTTTGGGGTTTGGGCTTAGGGTTTAGGGTTTAGATGTTTAGGTTTTAGGGTTTGGGTTTTAGGTTTAGGGTTTAGGGTTTAGGGTTTAGTGTTTGGGGTTTATGGTTTAGGTGTTTAGGTTTTAGGGTTTGGGTTTTAGAGTTTAGGGCTTTGGGTTTAGGGTTTTGGGTTTTGGTTTTAGGGTTTAGGGTTTAGGGTTTAGGGTATAGAGTTTAGGGTATAGGTGTTTATGTTTTAGGGTTTGGGTTTTAGGGTTTAGGGTTTAGGGTTTGGGGATTAGGGTTTAGTGTTTAGGGTTTCGGGTTTTGGGTTTGGGGTTTAGGGTTTGGGTTTATAGTTTGGGGTTAGGGTTTAGGGTTTAGGTGTTTAAGTTTTAGGGTTTGGGTTTTAGGGTTTAGGGTTTAGGGTTTATGGTTTGGGTTTTAGGTTTGGTGTTAGGGTCTCAAATTTAGGGTTAGCGTTTAGCGTTTGGGGTTAGGTTTTTGGGTTTGGGTTTTGGGTTTAGGGTTTCCGGTTTAGGGTTTATGGTTTAGGGTTTAGTTTTTAGGGTTTAGGGTTTTGGATTAGGGTTTAGGGTTTAGGGTTTAAGGGTCAGGGCTTAGGGTTTAACTTTTAGGGTTTAGGGTTTAGGGTTTGGGGTTAGGGTTTGGGGATAGGGTTTAGGATTTAGAGTTTACGGGTTGCGGTTTAGGATTTAGGTGTTCAGGTTTTAGGGTTTGGGTTTTAGTGTTTAGTGTCTAGGGTTTAGGGTTTAGGGTTTGGGGTTAGGGTTTGGGGTTAGGGTTTCGGATTTAGGGTTTAGGGCTTATGGTTTGTGGTTGGGGTTTAGGGTTTGGGGTTAGGTTTTCGAAATTTGGGTTTTTGGTTTTGGTTTTAGGGTTTAGGGTTTAGGGTTTGGGGTTTGGGTTTGGGGTTAGGGTTTGGGATTTAGGTTTTAGGGTTTAGGGTTCAGGGGTTAGGGTTTAGGTATTTAGGTTTTAGGGTTTGCGTTTTAGGGTTTAGGGTTTACGGTTTACGGTTTAGGGTTTAGGGTTTAGTGTTTAGGGTTTTGAGTTTAGGGTTTGGGGTTTAGGGTTTGGGGTTAGGGTTTGGGGTTAGGGTTTCGGATTTGGGGTTTAGGGGTTTATGGTTTAGGGTTTAACGTTTCGGTGTTTTGGTTTTAGGGTTTGTGTTTTAGGGTTTATGGTTTTGGGTTTAGGGTTTACGATTTACGGTTTAGGGTTTGGGATTAGGGTTTGGTGTTAGGGTCTCGGATTTAGGGTTTGGGGTTTAGGGTTTAGGGTTTAGGGTTTAGGGTTTAGGTGTTTTGGTTTTAAGGTTTGGGTTTTAGTGTTTAGGGTTCTGGGTTTAGGGTTTAGGGTTTAGGGCGCTTTAGGTTTCTGGGTTTGGGGTTAGGGTTTGGTGTTAGGGTCTCGGATTTAGGGTTTAGGGTTTAGGGTTTAGGTTTTCGGGTTTTGGTTTTGGGTTAGGGTTTAGGGTTTAGGGTTAAGGTTTAGGATTTATGGTTTTAGGTTTTGGGTTTAGCATTTAGGGTTTTGGGTTTAGGATTTAGGGTTTAGGGTTTGGGGTTTAGGGTTTGGGGTTAGCGTTTGGGGTTTAGGGTTTGGGGTTACAGTTTGGGGTTAGGATTTCAGATTTTGGGTTTAGGGCTTAAGGTTTAGGGTTTAGAGTTTAGGGCTTCGGTGTTAAGGTTTTAGGGTTTGGGTTTTAGGGCTTTGGGTTCTCGGTTTAGGGGTTAGGGTTTTGGGTTTAGGGTTTAGGGTTTGGGGTTTAGGGTTTGAGGTTAGCGTTTGGGGTTAGGGTTTCAGATTTAGGGGTTAGGGTTTCGGGTCTAGGGTTAGTGTTAAGGGTTTAGGTTTTGGGGTTAGGGTTTTGGTTTAGGGTTTAGGATTTAGGGTTTCGGGTTTATGGTTTAGTGTTTAGGGTTTAGGCTTTAGGGTTTAGGGTTTAAAGTTTAGGGTTTCGTGTTTCGGGTTTCGGGTTTGGGGTCTATGGTTTAGGGTTTAGGGTTTTGGGTTTTGGGTTAGGGTTTATGTTTTGGGGTTAGGGTTTGGGTTAGGATTTAGGATTTAGGTTTTAGGGTTTAGGGTTTAGGGTTTAGGTGTTTAGGTTCTAGGGTTTGGGTTTTAGGGTTTAGGTTTCTGGGTTTAGGGTTTAGGGTTTAGGTTTTATGGTTTAGGGTTAGGGTTTGGGGTTAGGGCTTGGGGTTAGGGTTTTGGATTTAGGGCTTAGCGTTTCTAGTTTAGGGTTTAGGGTTTTGGGTTTAGGGTTTGGGGTTAGGTTCTGGGCATAGGGTTTAGGATTTAGGGTTTCGGGTTTAGGGTTTAGGGTTTCGGGTTTAGTGTTTAGGCTTTCGGTGTGTAGGTTTTAGGGCTTGGGTTTTTTGGATTAGGGTTCTTGGTTTAGGGTTGAGGGTTTAGGGTTTAGGGTTTAGGGTTTGGGGTTAGGGTTTGGGGTTAGGGTTTCAGATTTAGGGTTTCGGGTTTAGGGTTTAGGGTTTAGGGTTTAGGGTTTGGGGTTATGGTTTTAGGTTAGGGTTTAGGATTTAGGGTTTCGGGTTTTGGGTTTAGGGTTTAGGTTTTAGGGTTTTGGGTTTAGGGTCAACGGTTTGGGGTTTCGGGTTTCGAGTTTCAAGTTTAGGGTTTATGGTTTAGGTTTTAGGGTTTAGGGTTTAGGGTTTTGGGTTAGGGTTTAGGGTTTAGGGTTTGGGGTTAGGGTTTAGGGTTCTGGGTTTAGGGTTTTAGGTTTGGGGTTTAGGTGTTTAATTTTTAGGGTTTCGGTTTTAGGGTTTTGCGTTCTTTGTTTAGGGTTTAGGGTTTAGGGTTTGGGGTTTAGGGTTTGGGGTTTAGGGTTTAGGGTTAGGGTTTGGGGTTAGGCTTTTTGATTTAGGTCTTAGGGTTTCGGGTTTTGGGTTTGGGGTTTAGGGTCAGGGTTTCGGGTTTAGTGTTTCGGGTTTAGGTTTTAGGGTTTAAGGTTTTGTGTTAGGGTTTAGGGTTTAGGGTTTAAGGTTCAAGGTTTAGGGTTTAAGGTTCAGGGTTTAGGGTTTAGGGTTTGGGGTTTAGGGTTTAGGGTTTAGGGTTTGGGGTTTGGGGTTAGGGTTCAGGATTTAGTGCTTAGGGTTTAGGGTTTAGGGTTTAGGATTTAGGGTTTGGGGTTTGGGGTTTAGGGTTAGGGTTTGGTGTTAGGGTTTTGGACATAGGGTTTAGGGTTTAGGGGTTAGGGTTTAGGGTTTGGGGTTTTGGGTTAGGGTTTCGGGTTAGTGTTTTGTGTTTAGGGTTTCGGGTTTTGGTTTTATTGTTAAAATTTTAGGGGTTAGGGGTTAGGGTTTAGGGTTTAGCGTTTAGGGTTTGGGTATTTAGGGTTTGGGGTTTAGGGTTTAGGGTTTTAGGGTTTAGGGTTTTCTGTTTGGGGTTTAGGGTTTTGTGTTTTGTACTTGGGGTTTCAGGTTTTTGATTAAGAGTTTAGGTTTTAGGGTTTAGTGTCTAGGGTTTTTTAGGTCGAGGGTTTAGTGCTTAGGTTTTATGGTTTTGGGTGTAAGGTTTTGGATTTAGGGTTTAGGGTTTAGGGTTTAGGGTTTCAGGTTTAGGGTTTTGGGTTTAGGGTTTAGGGTTTAGGGTTTGGAGTTTAGTGTTTGGGGTTTAGGGTTTGCGATTAGGGTTTGTGATGAGAATCAAGAAACATCGTTAAAAGAGCCATTGCATGTTCCAAATGGGCCTATTACTAGAGCAAGATCCAAGAAAATCAAGGAAGCACTTCATGGGCTAATTCAAGATATTTGGGCTTATTCAAAAATGGGCCACTCCAAGCTTGGCCCAAAGAAATATGAAGGTCTACTAAACATAATCCAAGTTTGTGATGGAGCTTAAATGTGTTAGTCTCCTTAATAATGTTGTGCTATTCAAATAGGGGAATTTGTAATCATGCAAGACAACTTGTTTTGCTTGCACATGTCTTAGTAAGTTGTTGAGCCTACCCTTGACTTTTGTGTTATATTTAATTTGTAATCTTGCAAGAAGTCTTAGTAAGTTGTTGAGTCTAATTTGTAATCTTGCAAGAAGTCTTAGTAAGTTGTTGAGAGTTGTTGAGTCTAATTTGTAATCTTGCAAAAAGTCTTAGTAGGTTGTTGAGAGTGGCTTGAAGTGTTTAAGGCTTTGTCTCCTAGGCTATGCCTATAAATAGCCTTTACATTGTAAGCAAAACATTGATTGAATAGAAATCAAGCAAAGTGAGGATTTGTTTCTTCTTTGGTTCTTTAGAGAACTTGCGAACTTATCAAGGACTCTTCCTTGTGGCGTTCAAAATTTTATACCTTCGGTTCATGATTAATCTATAATCATTGGGTCGGGGTTTGCTACTCTATACTTTTGGTTCACGTTTCATTTGTAAGCGTTGGGTCGGAGTTTCCTATAAAAATCTGAATTTTAGCTTTCTTGGGCAAGCATTCCAACCTTGTTTGCTGGGTCTCAACGCGTGTCGGTTGAGGTTCGCATCAGTTTGCGGTTAGGGTTTCGAATTTTGGGTTAAGGGTTTGGGGTTTAGGGTTTAGGTGTTTAAATTTTTGGGTTTGGGTTTTAGGGCTTAAGGTTCTGGTTTTAGGGTTTAGGGTTTAGGGTCTATGGTTTAGGGTTTAGGATTTAGGTGTTAGGTTTTAGGGTTAGGGTTTAGGCTAAGATTCTGGGTTTAGGGTTAGGGTTAGCTTTTAAGGGTTTTTGCAGTTCAGGATTTTGGATTTTCAAGATTTAAGGGTTTAGGGTTTAGGTGGTTACTTTTGAGTTTGGGTTTTAGGGTTGGGGTTAGTGTTTGGGTTTAGGTTTAGGGTTAGGGGTGGGGTTTGGTGTTAGGTTTTGGGGTTAGGGTT